>NW_007166463.1:0-1113 GCF_000164805.1 Carlito syrichta
CCTTTGTCAGATCTGGAGTTGGCAAATACTTTTTCCCAGTCTGTTGGCTGTCTCCCTGCTCTCTTGATGGTTTCTCTGGCTTTGCATAAGCTTGTTAGTTTAATGAGGTCCCACTTGTCTATCTTATCTCTTATGGCGTGTGGGTTTCGGGTTTTGCTCAGGAATTGGATGCCAGTTCCAATTTCCATGAGGATATGTCCTTAATTTTCTAAGGTTCTTATGGTTTGAGGTTTTACATTTATGTCTCTGATCCATTTGGAGTTAATTTTTGTGTATGGGGATAGATAGGGGTGCTGTTGCAATCTTCTGCATGTGGTCAGCCAGTTTTCTCAGCACCATTTACTGAATAGGTTCTCCCCAGTGGTAGGTGGTGGAGGCTTTGTCGAAGATGAGTTGGTTGAGAAATTGAGGTTTTGCTTTTGAATCTCAATTCTATTTCATTGGTCTATATGCCTGTTCCTATACCAGTACCAAGCTGTTTTGATGATTATAGCTTTATAGTAAAGTTTGAAGTCTGATAATGTGATACCACCTGCTTTGTTTTTTTTTGCTGAGGATTGTTCTGGCTATGTTGGTCGTTTGTGTTTCCATATGAATTCCTGTGTTGTTTTTCTAGGTCTGAAAAGAATATTGCTGGTAATTTGATGGGTATTGCATTAAATCTATAGTTTACCTTAGGTAAGATGGACATCTTCACAGTGTTGATTCTTCCAGTTCAAGAGCATGGGATATATTTCCACTTGTTTGTGTCATCTTTGATTTCTTTGAGCAGTGTTTTGTAGTTTTCATTGTAAAAGTTTTTCACATCTCTGGTTAGGAAGATGCCCACGTATTTCTTTTTTTTTTTTGTGGCTATTGTAAATGGAGCTGTGCTTTTTATTTGGGTTTCTCCTTGTTTATTATTGGTGTAAAGAAATGCGATTGTCTTTTGCACATTTATTTTATATCCCGAGACTTTGCCAGGGGCCTTTATCAGTGTAAGGAAGTTTTTGACAGATTCTCTTGGGTTTTCAAGGTACACAATCATGTCATCTGCAACGAGAGATAACTTGACTTCCTCTTTTCCTATTTGGACACCCCTGATTGCCTTCTCTTCTCTGATTGCTCTAGCCA
>NW_007166464.1:0-740 GCF_000164805.1 Carlito syrichta
GCTTGCAAGTGCCAAACTCAAGCCATCCTATTGACCTGGGCCTCCCAAACTTCTGTGATCACAGGCTTTCCATTTGGTCAACATGCTGGTCTTTCTGCCTGGTCTTGAAATCTGAGCCAGAGGCGATCCTCCCACTGAGGCCTGCCCTCACCCAAGGTTTTTGGGTTCTGCTTGGGATGAAGCTGTGGGCACCTTATGTTTCCAGCCTAGTCTCGTGTTCCCAGGTTCCAGTTATCATCCTGCCTCAGCCTCCTCAAGTTCTGAGGAGACAGGCATGAGTCACCTGGCCATCCCTGCCTAGACAAAGGTTTGAGAATCATGCTTTCTCTTTCCCCAAGGCAGACCCTGGGAGGACCCCCTGGGAAATGAGGCTGGTGGAGGATTGGGAGCCCTGGTGGAGACATGCTCCTGCACCATGCACTCTTCCCAGGGACAGCTTGGTGGACGACTCCACCCACCCTCTCTGGGGTCCTGGGTCATTGGAATGGAGCTGTTCTTGCAGTGGCGCTCTGAGAGGGATGTGGAGACTGTTTGTGGGGGCTCACACCTGTCATTCTGGCCCTCTGGGAGGCCGAGACGAAAGGATGGCCTGGGCCCTCGGGTTCAAGTCCATCCCGGGCACCTTGGCGAGACCTCGTCTCTACAGGGAACCACAAAAATGAGCTGAGCATGGTGGCACAGGACTGTCGTTCCGGCCACTCAGGAGTCTGTGGCAGGAGGAGCCCAGTCGGTGGAGGCCA
>NW_007166465.1:0-770 GCF_000164805.1 Carlito syrichta
CCAGAATGTCATATGATTGGGAATCATACAGTATGAAACCTTTTCGGTTTGGCCTCTTTTACTTAGTGATATGCCTCTAGGGTTCCTCCATGTGTTTTCATGGCTTGATAACTCATTTCAATTTAGCGGTGAATAGTATTCCATTATCTAGATGTACTACAGTTTATTGATTTATTTACCTAAGGAAGGGCATCTTGGTTGCTTCCAAGTTTTGGTGATTACAAATACAACTGTAAAAGATGTTCATGTGCAGGATTTTGTGTGGGCATGTTTTAGACTTCTTTGGGTGAATGCCAAGGAGGTAAGTGTTTGTTGAGATTTGTAAGAAACTTCCCAACTGTCTTCCAAAGTGGTCATACTGTTTTTGTATTCTCACCAGCAATGAATGAGAATTCCTGTTGCTCTGTCTTCTAAATAATATAGTGTTGTCAGTGTTTTGAATTTTGGTCATTCTAATAGGTGTGTATAGTGATATTTTGTCATTGTTTAAATTTGCATTTTCTTTTTTCTTTGAGTCGACGTCTCACTGTGTCTGTCACCCAGGCTAGAGTCCAGTGGCATGCTCTCTCTCACGGCTACTGTAACCTCATCCTGCTGAGACTACAGGCATCTGCCACCACGCCCAGCTCATTTTTTGGTCTATTGTAGAGACAGGGTCTTGCCAAGTTGCCCAGACTGGGCTCAAACTCCTGGGCTCAGGTAGTCCTCTGGCCTCAACCACCCAGAGTGTTGGGATGACAGGCATGAGCCATCATGCCCAGTCATTTTCG
>NW_007166466.1:0-4259 GCF_000164805.1 Carlito syrichta
ACAGAATTCTTGTAGAACGAGAGATACCAAACTGGGTACAAAACAACTGAAAAGCGTTTGATGCATAAGCAGCAGCATTATCATTTTTCAATTGTTTAGGAATATCTAGCTGTAAAAAACAAGAGAATAAATATTGGACTACATTTTTATAGGCGTCCCCAGATCTGGGTGAGGCTAAAGTTACGTGGGAAAAGGTATCCACTGTCACATGTAGAAATGAAAAATTTCCAAAACTTTGGAAATGAGTAACATACATTTGACACAAAACATTAGGGTTTAGTCCACAGGGAGTAACTCCTGAGGGGAGGGGGTTATTAAAAGTAGGACATGAAGTACAACATTTTATGATTTGCCTAGCCATTATTCTTGGAATGTGAAAGTGGTTCCTTAAAGCTGTAGTGTTTTGGTGATGAATTTTATGGGATTGCTGAGCTTGATTGACTAAAGAACCTACAAGGAGAGGGCACATGACCGATTATGTCAAGTCATCTGCTAATTGATGACCTTGATGTAGAGTTCCAGGGAGTCCTGAATGAAATCTATTATGACCTATGAAAAATGGTTGGTTTCTAACAATTATTAGTTGCTGTAATTGGATAAGTAAATCAAGAATAGTTGCCTTATTAACAGGAATGGTGCCTTTTAAAAAATATGAGACAGCAGCCCTTTTATAAAACAGAGATCAGTATAGAAAGACAATTTTCTCCTCTTAAATTAAGATGGTCACAAATCACAATCCCTCCACCTCTGGCACCACTTGCCGGAGGTCTTTTGTGTCAAGGTGCAAATCAAATTATCTGGATATTTTTCTTAATGATACCTAGCTGCTTTTTCATTTAAGCTTTCCTTATCCTCATGGGGTAGAGTATAATCATCAACAGGGTGGTGGGTAACATTGCCTGGGAATTTACAGTGATTAGTAAGGGAGTTCTTTCAACTGGTTCCACTTTTACTTTACTGATCATTTTATCAATCTCTTGCTGTGGATCTAAGACATTTTTAATTATATTCCATAATGGAAAAGTATCTACAGGCACTCAATCCAGGCCGTGGAGAGTGTAATACATTTTCAGTTTTTCCCCAAACTTTGTCCATGTTTCTAAATTAATGATGCCTTCTTCAGGGAGACAGGGGCACTGCTTTGCACAAAATGTAGAAAACAAGATAATCGTGTACAGAAAACTTTAATTCCTCTTTTAGAAAGCATATACATCAAATTGCTTATGAACAATATTTTTTCTTTAAATTCACTCTGACCCATGTTCACATCACAGGTCTAAAACTGCTTACCCTTCCTATCTTTGCTCTACTGAGGGGTCTGCAGCACCCTAGGCAAGGTTTTATCCATTCAGATTAAGTAAGACTTAACTTTCAGGTCCCTGTTCGGGCACCACTTGCCAGATTCCAGCTCCAGTACGTGAGGTTTTCCTGAAGGAGGAATGGCATCAACATTGGAGAAAACTTCAACTGACTCTGATGTTACGCAGGACATTTGCCCATTTATTTTTCTTTACAAGTTCTTTTTATACTTTAAGTTGCATACAGTTTGGTCTTCAAACTCAGATGTATTTATTTTGTTTTGATAATTGTTCTAACGGCGATGCAGTACTGTCTTCCCTCCAATTTGTGAAAATGTATCCACTAATAGAATCTTTAAAGCATGTAAATTTTCACAACGTATTTCTGTTAACTATTAACCCTAACCATCTAAACATTTAACAACATAATGCCTACTTATGTTTCCTAACATTTTATTTTTTCTAAACACAATTACAAAGCATTTTATACTATTTCAAGCTTTCCATATTAATCATCTACTCTAAAATGCAAAAATTTTGTGTATACTGCAAATTATATGACCATCCATCTGTTTTCGTGCATGAATGGCCTCACCTAAAATTAAAACACTTGTAATCATCACAACAATCTTTTTTGTTATGCTAAAAATACCTATATAACAATTCACAATCATTAAAATGAAAACAAGGTGCCCAAAGTTCTCTATTTAGAAACCAACTTTAAAAACTAAAACTAATAAGCCTATTATTATGCCAAACATGATGTTTATAATTTGCATCTATCGTCCCCTGACAGGGGTAAAGAGAGCACTGACACACATTCAACCCAAGATTCCCGGAGATAGGAGACTGCCACCCGCAGTTTTTAATCATTGTTGTGGGTTCAAGCACCTAAAGGGCAGGGACAGAGAAACTCAAATGGAGGGTCTTATCTCAGGATAAAAATTTCCATTTCGCTAATTGCTTGTTTCTACTAATAGATTCTTTTAAGAGACTACTATTTTTTTTCATCTCCCAACTATCCAGATACTGAGGGAGAACATAACAAGTTGCGTAGTAGAAGCAGGGCCAATAGCTGCCCAGAGTTGCCCTGCAACCTGGGGTTTCTGGCCCTCCAGACCCTGTAAATGTGAAGTCTTTTGAGGTTGGCTCCTGACACCAGGTCATCAGAAGGGAGCGGGCCTCGTGGTGGGGCCCTGAGAGGGATTTGGAGGCCAGTGTGGGGGCCCAGGCCTGTCATCCCTGCACTCTGGGAGGCTGAGCTGAGAGGATGGCATGAGCCCCCGAGTGCAAGATGAGCCTGGGGATCTTGGTGAGACCTTGTCTCTACAAGAAACCAAAATATTTACTGAGCATGGTGGCACACACTATCATTTCAGCCATTTGGGAGGGCACAGCAGGAGCATAACTGGAGTCCATCTGGTGTTGGCCATGGATGCTGAGAGTGGGTCACTGAGTTCTGGCCTGGGTGACAGAGTGGGTCTCCGACCCAGAATTAAAATAACAACCTCCACCACCACCACCACCACTGGCCAGTCTCAGGGACTCAGTCTGTCATCCCGGCCCTTTGGAGCTCCAGCCAAGTGAATGGCCTGAGACTGCTGGTTCAACACCAGCCTGGGACACAGGGTGAGACCTCGTCTTGGCCATCAAAAATAAATCCAAAGATTAGCCAGGCATGGTGGTGCAGGCCTGTGGTTCCAGCCACTATGGGGTCCTAGGAGGGAGGATAGCCTGAGATTGGCAGGTAGAGTCCACGGTGGCCGTGAGCGAACTCCTGCACTATGGCCTGGATGACAGAGCAGGATTCTGAATCCAAATAATAATAATCACCACCACCACCACAACCACCACCCCTCCACCCAGCATAAGGAGTCACCCTCAAGGATGGGAGAGGAAAAGGCACTTTCCGGCCTGACATTGCAAGAGAATTCAAAATTGGTCACTGGGCTCGTCCAACCCACGTCTTCAGCCACACGCCCAAGAAGGCCTGCCTACCCCCTCCATACTCAGGACCCACAGCTAAGACGTGTGTGAGCTCATGAAACAGACTGCCCTGAGCTAGGGCAGTGATCGGGAACAGACTGATCAACGTGGTCTGGCAATGCCACGGCCAACCCCGGTTCCGGTCACCCTGTCTACCACCTTCGGGCAGGGGTGCGGGCCCCTTCCTCTCCTTATCACTCCATCGTCTCCTGCCCACGTGGACCTTTCCCTGGAGAGCCGTGGTCTCCTTTCCTGACACAGGTGGGAGGCGTCTTTTTTGGCACCAGAGTCTCTGTTCACCCTGCTGGGGTGTGGTGGCACGATCATGGCTCCCTGGGCCTGAACCTGCGAGGCTCAGTTTGTCCTCCAGCATTGGCCCCTGATCAGCCAGGACTCTGGGGGCCACCGCACCTGTCTCGCATTTGGGGATCTCTCACTGAGATGAGATCTGGCCACATCACCCAGCCAGTTGCTGACACCTGGGCTCAGGAAGCCTCCTGCCTCAGCATACCATGGTGTAGAACTGACTGCTATGATCCAAGGTGCCCTGCCTGGACTCCTATGTTCTTTTGCCAGTGGTTACACAAAGGACCACCTTGTGATGGAGACCACCGCATCCCCTGTAGCCAGGATGGAAGACACCACCAGGGGCACCTCCAATGTGTGCATTCTGGGGAGCAACGTGATCTCACTACGTGGCCGAGGTTTGTCTCGAGCTTCCTGTCTCCAGCCACTGAAAACCGCAGCCCAATTGTCTGCCAATCCACTGTCTTTTGGGAGCTCTAAGCCCAAGGCTGGGGCCTCCATCCCAAATGATCTCTGTCTATACACAATGATCCCAACTCCATATACACATGAATGATCTTCTTTTCTTTCCTTTTATTTTTATTTTTTTGAGTCTGAGTCTCACTCTGACACCCAGGCAGAAGGGCTGTGGCTCACTCCTGGCCAGCACAACCTCGGTCAGCTGGGCTC
>NW_007166467.1:0-535 GCF_000164805.1 Carlito syrichta
CCAAATGATCTCTGTCTATACACAATGATCCCAACTCCATATACGCATGAATGATCTTATTTTCTTTCCTTTTATTTTTAATTTTTTGAGTCTGAGTCTCACTCTGTCACCCAGGCAGAAGGGCTGTGGCTCACTCCTGGCCAGCACAACCTCGGTCAGCTGGGCTCCAGTGAACCTTCCCCCCAGACCTCTGAGAAGCCAGAACAACAGGCGCACACCAACACCCCTGGCTCATTTGAGATCAAGGGTAGAGGCGAGGTCTCACTGACGTGCCCAGGCATGTCTCAGACCCGTGGGCTCAGGCCAGAGGCTGGCTTTGACCTCCCAAAACACTGGGATGATGAGGTTGAGCTCCCAAGTCCGGACTCGATCCTTCGTTGAAAACAAACCAGAAGGCCCACGCCTGGAATCCCAGCACTCTGGGAGGTTGAATCAGGAGGATGGCTGTATCCCAGGAGCTCAAGGTTAGCCCGGGTCATGCATGGAGACCCCGTCTCTGCACCCAACCAAACAGGAACCTCTGGTCGAGATGCTT
>NW_007166468.1:0-763 GCF_000164805.1 Carlito syrichta
TCACCCCAGCACTTTGGGAGGCCGAGGTGAGTGGATTACCTGAGCCCACGGGTTCAAGACCCACCTGGGCAACTTGGCGTGACCTACAATAAATCAAAAATTATCCAGATATGGTAGCGTGTGCCTGTAGTTCTGGCTACTTGGAAGGCTGAGGCTGAAGGATGGCCAGAGCCCAGAAGGTTGAGGGTGCATTGGCCAAGAACGTGCCACTGCACTACAGTCTGGGCAACAGAGTGAGATTCCAACTCAAAATAAAGTGGTATTAATCCCACTTTATAAAGGTAGTACACTTCATAAAGGTAGTACACTTACAGCACTATCACCTCTAAATGTCAAACCTCTCAGCATTTTTTTAATGTCAACAAAATTCCAGCATGAGTTTTTAAGGAACCACAATATTCAAATAAATTCAATGAATTTCATTAATACTCAATTTGAACTAAGAAAATCAAGCAAGGAAAAGTTGTTCTGCTGAGTTAGAGGGTTCAGGAAGACCATAGTTCAAAATATCTTGAGGAGTTAATCCAATGCAGGCATTCCACTTATAATGCCTTCTTTATACATATCAGGACTTTTGCCTACATAACTGTGGAGGCTGACCAGGCTGCCTTGCTCAAGCTGACAACTGTAACAGTTACTGAGTGCTGCAGCTGTTAGTGACAGACATTACACCTACTGAAAAATAGTGCCACCCCACAAGCTGACCTGCCCACCATTTGGAGTCAATCTGATGAATTCAGCTCTAGCCAAATCTCCTTAAGAT
>NW_007166469.1:0-532 GCF_000164805.1 Carlito syrichta
GTGCCTGCATAATGAACATTTGTATCCCTAACCCTGAATTGTACTCCACATCTTTAAAATAAAAATAAATTTTTAAAAAAGGAAAGGAATATAACAACATTTATTTTATTACATTCAATATATTGCCTGGCAAGTTTCTAAGGAGGTCACAAAAGCCCCAAAATTAAATAAAAAGAATAATAAACAGAACACGATTTTTGCCTTAATTCTGGTACTTATCAAACAAGGTGGCATTATCAGTTTCTTGGTCAACCGGATATGTGGGACAGCCTATCTATAAGCTGTAATACAACTGAGGCATCCCTTCCCCCAAAGACATGCTTGTGAGAGTAAATTAGAATTAAGGCCTTCCAGCCTGACCTTCAGCCAAGGAAAACTGCCTGTCTTCCCACCAAGGATCCCAAAGTTTTTTTTCCTGACAGGCTTTTATAAAAAAGAAAAAAGAAAAAAGTGGGCAAAAGACATGAATAGGCACTTCTCAAAAGAAGATATACAGGCAGCCAACAGATACATGAGAAAGTGCTCAGCCTCA
>NW_007166470.1:0-836 GCF_000164805.1 Carlito syrichta
CTTTAGAATGTCTCTTTGAGAGGGGTGATTTCTTCTCGTGATGGGTTCAGAGACAGCAAGCCTGTTACTCAGGTTCCCTATTCACTGTTGGAACTTAAGATGTCAGAATCTTCCCTCCCTGCTGCCTTCAATTGGTAGCCATCACAAACCCTTGTGAGGGAAGGGAGCTGAAATAACTTGACACAGTGTTTCTTGGCATCTCACCCTCTTCTTTCCTCTCCCAGCTCAATGAGGCCTCCAGTTCACGGCAGTGAAATGGGGCCTCCTTTCTCTGCCTTGCTCTCTTTGTTCTCTTTCACTTGTTGCTAGGGGTAGCGGGGAGCAAGTTTGACAATCAACAACCTGCTTCTCAGGCAGTTCCTCTGTCTGTATCTATCACCCAGCAGCTGGCTTAGCCTGAAGGGTAGATTATCTGGGGTTCTGTGTCTGCTGGTACTCACCAGGACTTGTGCACTGGAGGTAATGTTCTCTGAGGTCACAAAGAGATTAGTCTAGCTCCTGGTCTCCAGATACAATTGTGCTGTTCTGCAGAGGTTGCCCTAGAGCACTTTTCTGCCCTGGTGTTAGTCTGCTCATTTCTCTGTCAGCTGCTGTTCCTGCCACCAATGGGGTTGATAGCTACTTCTCCAGTAGTTACCACAGTCTCTCTGGATCTTGGGACATGATGGTAAGGCTCTGGAACCCAGTCCAAGCTCGGGGTGGCTTCCCACCATTTTTTCCTCAGATCCCTTTGTTGCACTCACTCCATGGCCTTCACTGCCTGTGTTCAAACCAGAGCTGTGGTGTTAAGGTCAGCAATCACTCCCGCAGTTCCTTTCTGAGAGAAACTCTGCTGA
>NW_007166471.1:0-3155 GCF_000164805.1 Carlito syrichta
AAAGCTATATTTTGTTACATTGTTTAGCAGTTTATACTTTTTTGGGGGGGAAGTTAAGGCTTTAAGAAATGCCAGAAAAGCTTGTTTAGTTCAATATATGTTCTAAAATTTATATTTAAATTTCATCTCTACCAAAAGCATAGAAAAAGAAAGATAAAAAAATGAAAACAGGTTAGGATGGGGGTCTGTTATATTTCTAATTTGTATTGTCATCACATGGATATTTTAAAAAATATTCTGCAGTCATATTCTCTACCTGCTCTCAAAAATATATCTGCTCAGTATGCCATCAATAAACATTTAGCATCTAGAACAGTATCTCTAGACTGTTTCCTTCTCAAAAATGTTAGTTTTCCACACATGTATCTACGTACACAGGCACAAACATTATGAAATTTAGAATCCTTCACTATTGTCTGTAATGAATTTTCCTTATACCCACATAGAATCAACCACAGATATTGGCTTTTCCTTCACAAACCCATTTGCATTACTTATTTTCTATGTAGTCTCAAAGAGTCATCGTAAATCAATGCTTAATCTCAAATACTAGTTTCCCATAATAATGTTTACTTATTTCTATTTTTTCTTTTTGCTGTATTGACATATGCAACAAATTGTGTTCAAATTGTACTAAACATTATCATGGCAGTACATAACTTTCAGTATAATAAAACACATACTTGCTCTTTTTATCCTTATCAAAGTTAAACCACATTTTAAAGAATACAAATGTGAATGTGTCAAAGATGTAATCAATCAAATATTTTTCATCCAAGCAAAATATTTACCTAGTGTCCATTATGTGCAAGGCTTTATTCCACTTTAGAGGTTATGGTGCTCAGTGAGTCAGACAAAAACATTTGATTCTTAGAAACAACATTCTATTGGAAAGAGATAAATAATAAACAATAAATAAAGTATTATACAGAGCACTAAGTTAATATTTTTTTCTCAGAGACTTATTTTAGAAAAGTAAGAAGGAAGTATAAATACAAGCAGAGTGTTATTATATTGGTTTCAGGGAAAATTAAATGTCCATCACATTTCCTTAATGTCTATTCATTTCTTAGTCTTTAATATGTTTACTTTCCTCTTACTTCTTTAGTTACTTGTATAAATCAGCTGTCAGACATCACCTTGTGTGAGTCACACAGACTCAAAGTGATTTCTATCAAGACCCCAAGGTATTATCAGCTTGTCAAGAATGACATTGCCTTGTCCTTTTCAACTTTGCAATTGCTGCTTGATTGACACTTGAAATTCTGTCAGTTTTCTTTTCTTTTCTTAGTTTGCTTTATACCGGACTGAAAAGAAGATGCAGTTCCTATCACTTCTAACCATTAGCTTGATAAAACTACACTTTTAGGGAGAGAAAGTCCAGTCTTATAAATCATGTATTTAATAAATAGAATAAAAATGACTAAATAGAAAGTATAACTCAGTTTACTAATGGATTTCTGGTGTAAAAAGAAACACTTTTAGTTTTCAAATCTCTTTATACATTAAATCTCACAAAAAATATTTAAAATATTGACTAATACTCTTCAGTGTACAAAAATGAAACTTTATATTTTAAGAGAAAATTATCAATTAGGTAAACCTTAATAATAATTGTTGATTTCATAATTTGTGAACCTAAATGATGTACAAGCCAAGTATACTTGATATATTCCTTTATTTTGCTGATTATGATATTGTAGAAAGCACTAGTTGTCCCAAAGATTATTTTTGTTTCTTTAGAAGTGTAACTATAAAATAGATAAGCTTACATTAAATGTTACTCTGGCTTAAGAGGTCTTAATATTGAAACAAAAAAAATGGAAATCACCTACCTACTATTACTGAAAATGGAAGTGAGAAATATATAAACAGAATTAATTTACTGAAATTCAGATGCTTATAATGATTTATTTCTTGCTTATAACTTGTGAGAGATAAATAATTGTTACTTATTGCATTTTAAATGTTTTATACCGTATTTTGTTATAGTTTTTTGTTTGTTTTTCAGAGTGAGTTTTCAGGTTTAATATTCTACTAAATAATTGTGGTAATATTTTAATTGCTTACAGTAGATGACATAGTTTTAACTTCAAATCTATAACACATTTTAATCACTGAGACATAAAGTTTCAAAGTGAAGGTTAGGAATCAGTTAAACAAGGAGTTATTAGTTAAACATTGAAAAAATAACCCTAATAGAAATGAGAATATTAACCATGAATGTAACTATTGAAAATTGTGCAATATTATTCTAATTTTACATTTACTAGAAAATATTATTTATTGATATAGCCTATAAAGTAACATCTATGCTATATTATCAATTTGTATCAAGATACATGTCAATTATGCTATAACTGAAATAGCGAAATTCAAATGAATTCTAGAAATGCAACTTTCTTATTAAAAATGGAGAGTTATCAACTTAAAAATACTGAAATTGATGCAAAATTAAACAAAAATAGGGTACATAAAATAATCAATGAAAGTTACATATGCACTTAGCGCTAAGATGTTTATGTAAAAATTCTAGTAATTTACATATTTATCTTTCACACAAAAATGTGTAGGTTGACTACAATGACTCTCTTCAAGAGACTTCAGGTGTGTTTGGGTTGCTCTAGGTGAGTTGTCATTCCTGATTCCTCGATGACAATACATCTTCTAGCAAAGCACATACAAAGCAACTGCTGCAATGTGTTATGAACTTAATTGTGTCTCCCAAAAATCATATATTGAAGCTCTGGTCTCCACTGTGACTGGCTTTGGAGACAAATTCTTTCAAGAGGTAGTTAAGGTTAAATGAAGTTATTAATGGGTCCTAATCCAATATAAATGGTCCCTCTGTCAATGAAGGAAGGAAGGGAGGGAGGGAGGGAGGGAGGAAAGAAAGAAGAAAGGAAGGAAGGAAGGAAGGAAGGAAGACCAGGAATTCATACTGAAAGAGTATAGGTATATGAGAACATGGTGGAGAAACAGCTATTGGTAAGCCAAGAAAAAACAAATTGTTGGCACCCTGACCTTGGCTTTCTAGCCTCCAAAACTGTAGGAAAAAATAAATTTGTGTTCTTCATTTCCCACATCTGTGATATTTTGTTACAGCAACACTAGCCAATCAATGCATCAAATCACAATTTATCTTAACTTCTCTG
>NW_007166472.1:0-3084 GCF_000164805.1 Carlito syrichta
TTTTGACCATTGCATTTTAGTAACATAGAAAATATCTTATTTGTAGAAGAGTATTTTAAATTAATTGGATTTAATGATGTATCTTTCTGACTTTTGAGACATGTAAGCAAACTATTATGGATTTTCTGACCTACATTTTTTACGTAAGTACACATTATGTGATCATAGTATTTCATTCTCCAGAAATACTCATGGACATATTCTGTGAGATCATCTTTCTCTCACTTTTTTTTTTGAGTTAGAATCTCACTCGGTTGCCCAGACTGGAGGGCAGTGGCATGCTCCCAGCCACCACAGCCTTGATCTGCTGGGCTACGGTGATCCTTCTGCCTCAGTCTTCCAAGTAGCTAGAACTACAGGCGCGCCCTACTATGCCCAGCTAATTTTTTTTTTTAATTTATTGTAGAGATGAAGTGTCGCCAAGTTGCCCAGGAGGGTCACGAACCCATGGACTCAGGCAATCTACTCACCTCAGCCTCCCAAGGCGCGGGATTACAGCCTGAGCCACTGAGCCCAACTGAGATAATCTTTCTAAATAAGATCATGGGAGCACTAGCAGATGTGACTTTCTGAAGTCTGCATAAGACTTCCAATGCATATCTTGCCAATTTATTCCAATCTTATGATGAATATAACTTTTACTGAATTAGGGCAAAATTCACATGAAGAGTGTGAAAATGTATTCAGTGAAATAAACTTTTTTTTCTGTTAATTAAACCATCTGTGCTCTTGACTGGATATTTTGATTTTCATTGTCAAAAGAGCCATCTACTCTTATTATCAAAGACATTTCTTATAAGTTTGATCAATTTTTACAAATTAATGAATAATCATTATATGTTTGGAACACATTTTTCTTTTTCTATTTACAACTCAGTAATAATAAACTGATTTGGATGAATAAGCTGTCAGTTGTGCTGATTATAATTATGCAGTTTAAATTTGATTTTTTTTCCCTTACAAAGTTTCTTATTTATTTAAAATCATAGTGATTTGACAGGCAGTTAATCAGAAATATAAGATAAACCTTCAAAATATTAAGATTTTAGTATTTTTAAAATTCATGCTTTATCTAAAGTAATCCTATATACATAGTAATCTAATAAGTGCTGTGATGCATAGGAGAGCAGTGTCTAAGTATAACATTAATTTTCATTTTTTTATCCATCTAATATCATCTAATATCAAGTGTCTTTTTCTTATAGGCCTGGAATGTATATTAGTGAATTACACAGACAAAATGCCTGCCCATATGCTCTCATTTGATTAACATGCTAAAGAAAAAATGTGTGTGCATGTCTGCACATATACTTACTAACACATTCACACCCATAACACAAAAATAGTATTCATAGTATTATTTCCTATGGAGAAAATAAAAGAGGGTCATGGAGTTCTACATTAAACAAAGTGATCACTGAAGTTTTCTTGAGGTAATTACTATTGAGATCCAACAGGCCTTTGAGAAGAATTTATGCCAAGAGTCCAATAGGTTAGAACATAAAAATGCATAGACATTTTGGCAAAAAGAACTAACTGAATTTGCTTGAGAAACTGGAAGGAGTTCTGTATGGAAGGAGCAGAGTGAATACAAGGGAATATGAAGTCAAAAAAGAGAGAGAGAGAGAAAGAAAATTAAACAGTGCCTGGGGCATGTAAGGCATGTAACTTCATGACAAAAGATTTGGATTTTCTTTTCTCTGTGTGTCAAAAAAAAAACCTATACGTTTTCCAAAATGCATTTAGCTTGTTTTTTTTTTTTTTTTTTTAAATCACATTTAGGACCCAGTAAGACAGAGTCATAGAGAGTGGTAGAAAATGAGGCTGCAAATTTAGGCATATGCCATATTATATGAAGTAATACAGGCCACCCTGGTGTATTGGATTTCTACTTATGTCTAACACAGAAAATAGAGATGTATTTTGTGATATTTTGCAAGTGCCAAAAATGAGACTTCTTAGGAATGACATCTGTGAATTAGTGCAACTGATTTATATAGTCAACTTCTAATAAGGATATGTACTTCCTTGAAGACTTGATTGATGGAAGTACAATAATAAACTATAATATAGATGTGATGCTTTATTCAATAAAATAACTCCAAGTTATATCACTATATAACAATTACTTAAAATGAAAAGTTTAATTCTTAATTTAAATTTTAAATAGGCTTTGTAACAGTCTTCATGCAACAAAAGACAGTAATAATTTGATCAGTGTCAATGGGTCTCTGGTACTATTCTAAATAGACTAATGAACTAACTAAAGATTTTCAATGCTGTCTTAATGATAAATGCTGATTTTTTTTAGGTTTACTTTATCGTACTCCAACAATTATATTATATGATTTCCAGAGTTTGCCACAAAATTAAGCACATCTGCAGCTATGACAGCTGGCTTAATAATTCTTCTGGTTTTGACTGCCTTCTCTTCTTTGTGTCACTTTTTCAAATCTCTGTTCATTTTTATTTTTAACCTCTCAAAGAAAGAATCTAGATTTCAATACTGACTTACAGTTTGCTTATGAGGAAAACCAAACAATTTTTTTAAACCAGAATTGAACCAAGGAAGCAGCTACTCATGAAGAGAACATGGAATTGAATTATTTGCTAGAGAAATTACAAAAGAACTCTTTTCTGGTAGTAAGAGAATGGTTATAAATGCTAGCTATATACCTATTTATCTCAATCAATCTATCTATAATATATATACTATAGCATATAATCATTGTCTTTCACATGTGTCAAATTAGGATGAGGCACAAGTAAAAGGAGTTATGCTGACATATTCTATCATTCTTGCGTTTGATAAAGTTGATGGAAATGATAGTTGTGAGAATGCTAGTTCTTATTTGTTGATTTTTGTTAAGTAACTTCAATGCACTCAACAAAAAATTACAGGTTCAAGAGAACCAATAACCAAGTCAGTAAATTATATGAAAATCAAGTAGTCTATGAAAGGTGCAAGTATACTATGAGAAAATCTGAAGACACCTCCATAACCTATTGATGGAAACCAGGCACAAGACCTAACTTTTTAAAGAGCAGATTTATAGAGGAGGCTTGTATGAAGCTATGACAATT
>NW_007166473.1:0-4063 GCF_000164805.1 Carlito syrichta
GAGGCTTGTATGAAGCTATGACAATTTCCCTTCAATAATCACAGGTCAAGACACTGTTGGACCCTGACACTTGGAAAGGGAACAACTATAAAGATATGCTTGAGAAGCTTGATTTCTAAACATACTTAGTTTAAATTCCTGCCCATTCCTTGGTAGTGTGCAAAGGCTCAATTGAAATAGATACTTCAAATAATAATATATTTTCTCCTTAAAGTGTACCCTCACATTTTGTAAGGTGTTCTACGTAAATAGCTAGGACCTGGTCTCAGCATTGATTGTCTCTACAATCACTATACTGTCTCAGAATAAAAGTGATTAGCCTTCCAAAAAACTACAAGTCTAGGTTAATATATTCACGTAGGCAGAGAGAAGATATGACTAGGAGTGGATCTTGGGTTACTAGAGTGAAGAGGCGATGCAAATATAAGTCTAATAGAATAGAGAGAAAGTTTGTAACATGAGTCTCTTTTGTTTGTATCAAGATTTGACATCGTCAAGTTGGTCTTAATATAATGCTTTAATGACTCCTTGAATCTTGAATGAAAAATAAAACAAAGGCAAAAAACAAACACACAATTTAAAAAACCACAGCGAATGTGGTTTAAATTCAAAGTATACTGTGGAAAAGTATTGAAGACTAGGTCAAAATATGTTTAGTCTTATGCTAAAAGTAATGTATCACATAAAACCAAAGAACCTATTAGTTATCTCTATGTCCTTTGAGGGCCAGGGGACATTTCATTCTCTAAGCGATAAGCAGCATACTAATGAGAGAGCTACTGGTAGCCTTAAAAATAGTATTTTTTGTCCTTTGTAGACTAAAATGATAACGGTAAAAGTTATTGTAAAACTGGATTACTAAGCATCAATAGTGATAATAAGAGTTTAGAAACCAGAAGCCGGGTGGCAGCATTTAACCATCGGAGACAAGTTGTACACAGTTACTGTAACAAGTAGGAAAGCGGAGTAACTCACAGTGATCTCTAGAAAATGGCAAATCGCTCATGGAGTTCAAAGGGAGGATATAGATGTGCAGCCAGTAAGGATATTTTTAAACCTATATAACAAACACTGTTCAAGAGCTAATGAACACAAGTTTACTTTCAGTTGCCTCAATAGAAAATTAATTAGCTTTCATTCTGTTTCCAATTCTCAGTACTAGAGCAAAAGGATTGAAGAGAAACCTCAGTAACCTTGAGGAAGATAAGTAAAAAAAAAAAAATCACAGCAAGTATATGTTTAGCAGAATAACAACTCGCTAAGGAAAAAGAATGTCCATAATTTTCAAGGACTTACTGGCAGAGGACAAAACTGACAAAGACAAGGAGAGAACAGAGATAATGTCATAGGGCATGAGTATGGTGACATATACTAACCAGGTGATAAATGGAATGGCCCAAATCCATCTCTCAGTAACTGCTCCATGACCCCACACTGTGGTCATTCACTAGCCTGAGGTTTTAATCAGGGTAGATATATTTAACAACTGGCCAGAATCTCATGTTAGTTTCCTAGTATGAACAAAAGAGTCAGATAGAAGCTTCCCAAAATAAGATGAGCAATCAGAAGTAATATTACAGCTTAGATGAAATAACATAGATGAGTGCCACTCTTGCAGCTTTAAATTATTAAGGAGTGACGTTTTCCTCTTTAAATCACCAGTACCTCCAAAGACCATATGGATTATTGTGACTGTCAAAAGACTTCTTTAAACTCTCTTAAGTGCAAAACCAATTATTACTGCTTTTTCCATATGTGGTACCTTACTATAACAGATTAATTCTTTATTTTAAGTTGGTTTGTTGCTATTTATCTAAAAAAAATACTTAGAATGAATTTTTGACATGGGAGTAACAATGAAAAATGCTTTGGTCACCTTGTACAGACCCATACATATCACAATTGTGATGTTGTCAAATACAAAGATATAAGGAACTACCACATTAGTGCCATTTTCAGGATCCAGTTCTCTTGGACACATCTAAATAGCCCCTACACGGTAAATAGTGCACTATTGAATTTTGCCATTCTCACCACTAAGAAAGAAATAAAGCACTTGGTAGATATCTTTGAATTTTTCATACAGTATATATTGCTTTAACACACTTATCAGGTGACCTGGAAAACTGCCAGTTTTGTTTAGGGCTAGGACAAAAAAGAACTCTGTAGCAGATTCAGAATTCCATACAATGACTTTGCCATTTGGAACTTGTAATTTTGCTGGTCATACAGTGATGGAGATAATGATTGTTATTAAGGATTACAAGAGATTTCCTACAAACCCCAATAGGAAAGTCATTATTCAGTAACCTAAAATTTTAGAACAAGATAATGTTGACTGCATTATCGATCTGTTCATCATTCAAAAGTCAGATCTTTTATGCCCTTTCAGCTGTTAGAGACTGAGTTGCTGACTATGATATTTCAAGTTGACTGGAAAACTGGTATTGTTCATCATAAGATGACTATTATCAATTCCTAGGTCATAGTATTGGATAGCCACAGTAGAATTTCATCATATAAGGGGAATGAAATATTGAAAAACAATCACCAAAAAATCTGTAAAAGCTATAGTATGTACCAATAAAATCAGATAAATAGATAATGAAAATTTATTATTTGACATTGGAGAAATTTTGAAGATTACAAAGAAGTTACAAAGTTATAGTAATAAGTGGTCAAGGCTTATGTCCCCATATCTATTTTTTTATGATGCTCTTTTATCATGCTCTTTTACCATATTACACCTATCACTGTGACTTTAATACAGTCAACTGCTGAAAGAAAAAACATAGCCTGGTTCTGTTCAAGGATTGGTTGGCTCAAAGTATTAGTGTGACCTGAAATTGGACTGTTCAAGATGGTTTTGGCTATTCTCATTCTTTTCTGGCTTCATATAAATTTTATATTTTTTCTTTATAATGTACTGATTTATTATAATTTGTTTATTTATTATAGTGTTGTGGAGTACAAGTGAAGATTTACTACATAAGTAAGCTGCATGCAGGTGAAGTTTGAGCTTCTGTGTGGCTCTCACTCCCCAGTAATGGACCGGGTGCTCTTTGTGTTGTCATGCACCGCCCAACTCTCTCCCTCCTCTAGAGGTGCCCAGTGACTGTTGATTCCACCCTTTTACTAATATAACCAGTGTTCGGGGTTCACTTATTAGTGAGAGCATGTGGAATTCAGTTTGTTCTTTGACAGTTCACTTAGTATGATGGTCTCCAACTGCATTCAAGTAGTTGTGAAAGCCATGATTTTGTTCTTGTTTGTGGCTGCTTAATACTCCATTGTGTATATGTACCACCTTTTTCTTTATCCAGTCCACTTTTAATGGGAAGCAAGATTGGTTGTATGCTTTTGCTATTGTGACTAGTGTGGCAATAAGCATGTGTGTGCAGGTGTCTTTTTTGAATAGTGATTTATGTTCCTTCAGGCATGTTCCCAGGAGAGAGACTGCTGGATTATATGAAATATCAAATTTTAGTTCTTTTAGAAATCACCATGCTGCTTTCCATAGAGACTGAACTAGCTTACATTCACACCAACAGTGTAGAAATGTTCTCTTCTCTACACAGCTGTTACAGCACAGTTTTTTACTTATTTTACTTATTAATGAAAGTCATCCTTATCAGAGTTGGGTGGTATCTCATTGTAGCTTTTATTGGCATTTATCTGATAATTTGTGAGACTGAGCTTTTCTTCATGTGTCTGTTGGCTGTTTGTATGTCATCTTTCCAGGAGTGTCCTTTGCCCACTTTATAATTAGGTTTTTTTTTTTTTACCCCTTTTACTTTCTTTGAGTCCTTTATAGGTCCTGGATGTTAGGTCTTTGTCAGATACATAATTTTCAAATATTTTACCTCATTTTGTGGGGTATTTCTTTATAATCTTCATGGAGTTTCTTTTGCTGCACAGAAGCTTTTCATTTTGATGAGGCTCCATTTATTTTAGTTTTAGTAGAATTCACTTTTGGGGACTTGGTCATGAGTTTATTGCCTACTCTCATGTCCAGAAGAGTGCTTCTTACATTTTGTCCTGGATTCTTATAGTTCAAGGTTGT
>NW_007166474.1:0-775 GCF_000164805.1 Carlito syrichta
GTGACCTGGAAAACTGCCAGTTTTGTTTAGGGCTAGGACAAAAAAAGAACTCTAGCAGATTCAGAATTCCATACAATGACTTTGCCATTTGGGACTTGTAATTTGCTGGTCATACAGTGATGGAGATAATGATTGTTATTAGGGATTACAAGAGATTTCCTACAAACCCCAATAGGAAAGTCATTGTTCAGTAACCTAAAATTTTAGAACAAGATAATGTTGACTGCATTATCGATCTGTTCATCATTCAAAAGTCAGATCTTTTATGCCCTTTCAGCTGTTAGAGACTGAGTTGCTGACTATGATATTTCAAGTTGACTGGAAAACTGGTATTGTTCATCATAAGATGACTATTATCAATTCCTAGGTCATAGTATTGGATAGCCACAGTAGAATTTCATCATATAAGGGGAATGAAATATTGAAAAACAATCACCAAAAAATCTGTAAAAGCTATAGTATGTACCAATAAAATCAGATAAATAGATAATGAAAATTTATTATTTGACATTGGAGAAATTTTGAAGATTACAAAGAAGTTACAAAGTTATAGTAATAAGTGGTCAAGGCTTATGTCCCCATATCTATTTTTTTATGATGCTCTTTTATCATGCTCTTTTACCATATTACACCTATCACTGTGACTTTAATACAGTCAACTGCTGAAAGAAAAAACATAGCCTGGTTCTGTTCAAGGATTGGTTGGCTCAAAGTATTAGTGTGACCTGAAATTGGACTGTTCAAGATGGTTTTGGCTATTCTCATTCTTTTCTGG
>NW_007166475.1:0-1808 GCF_000164805.1 Carlito syrichta
TTCTTGGTGATCAGGCCTCCAAGTGATGGACCCTTCTCTGTGATGACTGTTCCAGTGATTGGGCCTCCTTCATATTGGGCCATTGGATGGGACTTTTTTGTGATTAGTGCCTTAGTAACTGGCCTTCCTTCAAATTGGGTGTCATGTGACTAGTCCTACTCAGTGGTGAGTATTCCAGTAAATGGTCCTCCTCCATAATTGCTGTCCCAGTGACTAGCACTCCTCTGTGATGGGTCCCCCTGACTGACTCTCCTCTCTATCGGATTTCCCAGTGACTGGTTCTTTTCTGTGTCAGATACCCCATTGACTGATCCTCCTTTCTAATGCATGCC
Organism: Carlito syrichta; assembly: GCF_000164805.1. Taxonomy (NCBI): domain Eukaryota; kingdom Metazoa; phylum Chordata; class Mammalia; order Primates; family Tarsiidae; genus Carlito; species Carlito syrichta. The sequence continues at coordinate 333 of NW_007166475.1, forward strand.
CCAGTGACTGTTCGTCCTCTGTGAAAAATACTCTAATGATCTATCATTCTCTTTGATGGGTACAACAGTGACAAGCTTTCCTTTGTGATCTCCGCCACAGTGAATGGGTTTCCTACATAATGTGTATGACAGTGACGAGTCCTTCTCCAATATGAGTGCCCTAGTGATTGTGCTGCCTCAGTGATTCATTCGTGCTTCAGTGACTAGCCCTCCTGCATAATTGGTGCCCTAATGACTGGTCTTCATTGTCACAACTGTCCCAGTTAGAGAATCTCCTCCATAATTCGTGCCCCAGTGACTATCCCTGCTTTGTGATGGGTGTTCAATTTACTGACCCTCCTTCATAATTGGTGCACTAATGACTGTCTCCCCTTTCTGATGGATATCTCAGAGACTGACCTTTATAAGATGTGACACAGTGACTATGCCTCCTCTGTGATGGGTGGCCCAAAGATTGGCCTTCTTTTATGATGGGTTCCCAGTGACTTTCCCTCGTGTCTGATGGGCATCTCGGTAATTGGCTCTCCTCTATATTATCTGCTGCAGTGGCGGCACCTCCTTTGCATTGATGCCTCAATGACGAGCCACCCTCTTTGATGGCTGTCCCAGTAATTAGCATCCCCGTTACTAGTATCCCAGTAACTATGCCTCCTACAAATTTGGTGAGCCAATTTCTAGACCTCCATTTTGATGAGAGTACCAGTTTATGATTATTCCTCACAATAAACTCCCCAGTGACTGGCCAGAAAGTACCAGCGATAGGACTTGCTCCATAACAGGTGCTCCTTTGACGGAGCCTCCATGATTACACACCCAGTGACTGCTCCTCTTCCAAATTTGGTGCCCAAGCGACTAACTCACCTTTGTAATATTTGTTCCAGTGACTGTTCCACCTCTAAAATGCGTGGACCAGTTACATCCCCTCTTCTTTGATGTGTGTCCTGGTTACTGACCCTCCTCTGTGATGTGTTCCTAATAAGATCTTTATTGTGGGTGCCCCAGTTGCTGTGTCTCCTCTTTGATGGATAACTCAGTGTCTAGACCTCCTCTGTGATGAGTGAGCTAGAGACTGTCCTCCTCTGTGATGCGTGCCTCTGTAACTCCACATTCTCTCTTATGAGTGCCCCAGTGCCTGGTCTTCCTCTGTGTTGAGTGCCCTAATGACTAGCCCTCCTCTGAGATGGGTGCTACAGTTACTGAGACTCCTTTGTCATCGGTGCCAATGTAACTGACTCTCCTCTGTGCTTAGTGAATGTCCCTAATAACCATGGGTCTTCTGTTGACTGACACTCCTTTGGTGCAGATGTCTCTGTTATTAGTCCTCCCCTGTAATGAGTGCCTCAGTGACTGGTTCTCTCTTGTGATGGGTTTCCAAGTGACTAGTCCTCTGGTGTTATGGCTGATCCAGTGATTGGTTCTCCTCAAAATGGGTTCCACAGTTATTGGTCATCCTCTGTAAGGGGTGCCTCAGTGACT
>NW_007166475.1:2159-11587 GCF_000164805.1 Carlito syrichta
TCCCATGTAATGGTTGTACCAGTGAGTGGGACTCCTCCATAATGGGTGCACCAGTGACTGACTCTCCTCTAGTATGGGTGACCCAGTGACAGATCCCCCTCTGTAATAGGTGCCCCAGTGACTGGCACTCCTTCATAATAATTTCCCCATTGATCAAAACTCCTCTGTGATGGTTGTCTCACTTAATGGGCCTCCTCAATAATGAGGGCCCCAGTGACTAGCCCTTTTTTGTGATGGGTTTCTCTGTGACTGTCCCTTCTCTGTAATAGGAGTACTAGTGACTGGCCTTTCTCCTTGATTGGTGCAACAGTGACTGGCCTTCCTCTGTGATGGGCGCCACAGTGACAAGTCCTCTTCTTTGATGGTTTTCCCTGTAATTAGGCCTTATCTTGATACTTGGCTTTGTGACTGGCCCTCTTTTGTGGTGGCGACCACAATAGCTAGCCCTGCTCTGTGATGGGTGGCCCAGTGTGTGCCAATCCTTTGTGATGATTGTCCAAGTAAATGGTCCTCCTGTGTGATGGATGCCCCAATGACAGACCCTCATCTGTGATGGCTTTCCAAGTGACTAACCATCCTACAAAATTGGCCTGCCAATTACTAGCCCAACTTTGTAAAGGGTGACCAGTGTCCAGCCCTCTTCCAAATAGGAGCGCTAATGACTGAGCCTTCTCCAAATTGGTGACCCAATTATGTGCCCTCCTCAATTATGAATGCCCCACTGACTTTATCATCTCTGTGATTGATGCCCAGTTGCTGGCTTTTCTGTCATTGTTGTCCCAGTGAGTAGACCTCCTATGTTATGGTTTCCCTACTTTCTGGGCTTCATTCATAATGGGTTCCCAGTTGACTGACTCTCTTTGATGACAGATTCCCTGGAACTAGAATGCTTTCATAATGTGTGCCCCAGTGACTAAGCCTACCCTGAGATTAGTGCCTTAGTGACTTGCCTTCAAATATGATGGATGTTCTGTTGACTAGGCCTCCACTTTGAAGGATTCTCCAGTGATTGGCCCTCCACTGTTATGAGTGTCTCAGTTACTGGTATCCTCTGTGAAGAGTGTCTCAGTGACTTGCACTACTCTGCAACGGACATACCAGTGACTGGTTCTCTTCTGTCATAGATGACTCAGAGACAGAGTAACCTATATTATAAGTGTTCAAGTCACTGACTTTCTCTGTGATGGTACCTCCAGTAACTGAGTATCCTCCATAAATGCTTTCCCTGTGACTAGCACACTTCTCTGATGGGTAAACTTGTGACTGACTCTCATCTGTGATAGGAGTTTCAGTGACTGTCTCTCCTCTGTGATAGATATGTAAGTGTCTGAACAGTCCTGTAATGGGTGCCTCAGTTGCTAGCCTCCTCTGTTATGGTGCCCCCAGTGACTTACCCTCGTTTGTGCGAAATACTCCAGTGACTGATCCTGCTCTATGATGTGTTCACCAGTGACCAAATTTCCGCTACGATCTCTGTCACATGACTTGGCCTCCTATATAATGTGTGCCACTGTGGCTACTATTGTTGCTCCAGTGACTGCACTTCCTCAGTGATTTGTGCCTCAGTACCTGGCCCTACTCCATAATGGCTGCTTGATGGACTAAAATCCTCTGTGATGTGTGTACCAGTAGCAGGACCTCCTCCATAATGAGTATTCCAGTGACTAGCCCTGCTCTGTGGTAGGTGTCCTCCTAGTGAACCTCCATCTTAATGGGTGCACTAGTGATTGTCTACTTTGTTTTGGGTGTCCCAGTAACTGCTCTCGTCCATAAAGTGTGATGTAGTGAATAAACTTCCTGGTCTTCTTATATAATGGGGTGCTTAGTGACTTGCTCACTCTGTTATGGGTGTCTCAGTGATTGGACCTCCTCCATTTTTGGTGACCAGTGACTGGGCTTCCTCAGTGATTTGTGCTACAGTGACTGACTCTCCTCCATAATTGGTGCCTTGGTGACTAGCCTCCTCTCTGCTGGGTGCTCCAGTAACAGGACGTTCTCCATAATAAGTACCGTACTGACTAGCCCTCCTCCATTATGGGGGTCCCAATGACAGTACAAGTTTTGGTGATTTATACCCCAGTGATTGGCCTTCATCCATAATGGTTGCCCTAGTGATTAGTCCTCTAATGTGATGGGTGTCACAGTAAATTGGCCTTCTCCATAGTGGGTGCATCAGAGATAAACAATCCTTTATGATGGGTGCTCCAATACTGGTCCTCCTAAATTATGGATGCACAGTGATTGGCCCCCTCTGTGAGAATTGCACCAGTGACTTATATTTCTTGAAAAGTCTGACCCAATGCCTGGTCCTCTTCTGTTATTAGTGTCACAGTGACAAAGCCCTCCTTTGTATGGTTGTCATAATGACTAGACCACCTCCCAGAATGGTGCCCCCATTACTAGCCCACATCTGTTATGGTTGCACCAGTGACTGGCCATTCTCTTTTAGGGGTGCCCAAATGACTTTTCCTCCTCTGTGTTGGGTCACCCAGTGATTGACCTTCTTCTGTGATGATAACTTCAATGACTGGTCTTTTTGTAATGGGTGGTTCGGTGACTGGGCCTATTCTGTTATCGGGTCCCCAGTGACTGACTCTCCATTGGATGAGTAACTCAGTGACTGTTCCACCTATATGCTTGATGGCTCATTAACACAAACTTCTCTGTGATGTGTGCTCTGGTGCCTGGCACTCCCACATAATCATGCCCCAGTGATTTACCCTCCTTCTATTGGGTGCTCCAGTAACTGATCATCATCTGGGATAGATGCCTCAGTTACTACCTCTTCCTTGTGATGGGTGTCTCAGTGGCTGCATATGCTCTGTGTTGGATGCCCAAGAGAATGGCTCTCCTCTGTTATGAGTAGCAAAGAAATTGGCACTCCTATGTGATGAGTGACTGAGTAATTTTCCCTTCCCTTAATTGGTGCCCCAGCACCTGGCCCTTCTCTGTGGTGGGTGCCCTGCTAACTGCACCTACTTGTGATGGTTTCCCAGTGACTCTGCCTGCCCTGTGATGGGATCCCCAATAATGTCCCTCCTCTATGATGTGGGTCACAGTGACTAGCCCTGCTATGTGAAAAAGTTCCATTAATGTAACTCTTCTGTGATTGGTGTCCCAGTCACTAGCTATCCTCTATGATCATAGACACAGTGACTGGGTTTTCTTCATAATGTTTGCCTCAGAGACCAGCCCTCCTTCATTATGAGTGCCCAAGCTACTGTGTCTCTTTGATAATTTGTGCCCCCATTGACTGTTCCTCCTCCCTAATGTGTCACCTCGTGACTAGTCCTCCTCTGTGATGGGTGTCCCACAAACTGGTCTCCCTCCATAACGTATGCTTCAGTGAAAAATCCCATTTTGTGGTTGGTGCCCTCATGACTAGCACTTCTCTCTGATGGACTACTTACTAGCTCTCCTCTATTACATGTGCCCCTGTGACTGAACCTCTTCTGTAATTGGTGCCCCAATGACTAGACATCCTCCATATTAGTTGTCTCTGACTAGCACTTCTCTGTGATGGATGCCTCACTTATTAGCCTTCCTCCCTAATGGGCGCCCTAGTGGCTGACAATCCTTTTTTATGAGTGTCCCAGTGACTGGGCCTCCTCGATTAAGTGTGCTGCAATGAGTGTACCTCCTCTGTGATGGTGCCCACGTGAATGACCTTCATACATAATGGATGCCCTGGTGTAAAGCCCTTCTCTGTGATGGGAGTCTCTGTGAAGTGACTTGTCCCCTTTTATGTGTGACCCAGTGACTGTGCCTCCTCTGTACTGTGTGCCACAGAACTGCCCTTTCTGTGATTGCTGATCCACTGACTGGCCCATGACTGTGATCGTTGCTCAGTGACTACACCTCCTCTGTGATAAGTACCCTAATGACTGACTCTCCTCTGTGATAGGTGTCACAGCATCTGACTTTTTTGTGATGAGTGCATGAATGATTATCCTTCTTCGATGATGGCTGCCACAGTGTTGACCCTCCTCCATAAAGGGCAAAACAGTGACAGGCCCTCTTCTATGATGGAATTCACAATGACTGTGACTCCTCTGTAATGTGTGCCCCAGTGTCTAGACCACTTCTGTAACTTTCCTCTGTAATGGCTGTCACCGTGACTGGTTCTCCTCTCTGATGAGTGTCCCAGTGTTTATTATTCTTCTCTTATGGGTGCCCAAGTGACTGGTCCTTCTCTGCAATTTGTGTCCTGTTTTAGATTGACACTCATCTATGATGGATACCCCAGTGACTGGGCATCCTCTGTTATTGGTGACCCAGTGACTGGTCATCATTCATAATGAATGTTTAGTGACTAGCCCACCTCTGTGATTGAAACTCCAGGGTCTAGTATTTTTCTGTGATTGTTGCCTTGGTGACTTCCTTATCTATAATGGATTTACTAGTGACTGAACATCTATTATTGGTGCACCATGACTAGGCCTTCTCTCTGATGGTTGCCCCAGTAACAAGGACTCATCCATAATGGTTGTCCCAGTGACAGTCCTACCTCCATGATGCTAGTCCCACTTCCTGTGTCTCCTCAATAATGGATACCCCAGTTACTACCTCTTTTTTGTAATGAGTGTCCCATGCTGGCCTTCATTTTTTGATGGGTGCCTAAGTGACTAACCTTTCTCTGCTATGAGAGTACCATGAATAACTTTTTTCCTTGATTGGTATCCCAGTGCCTGGACCTCTATAACAGTTACAAACCCTTTCCTGTGATGGAAGTCTCAGTGATTACCCTTCTGTTTGATGTGTGCCTTTGTGACTGTCTCTTCTGTGTGATGGTTGCCACAGTGACTAGCCCTGCAATGTGATGTATGCCCAAGTAATTTCCCCTTCTCTGTGGTGGTTGTCCTAATGACAGTCTCTCCTGTGTGATGGGTGGTCTAGTAACTGGCCCTAATCTGTGATTGTTATCCCAGTGAATACCCCTCCTCCAAAATGATGCTCCTGTGACTATCCTACCTCTGTAATGGGTGAACAGTTTTTGATCTGTCTCCAAAATAGGTGCCCCTGTGAGTCTCCCTCCTCTGTCATTGATTCATCAGTGACTGACCTTCCTCTGTTATCAGTGCTCCAGTGACTGGGCCTTGTCCATATTGGTGACTCCTCCATATTTTTGTCTCAGTGACTAGCCCTACTCCATTGGTGTCCCAATGATTGTGCTTCCTCGGTGATTTGTGTCCTAATGACTTGTCCTCTTCCATATTGGCTGCCCTATTGACTAGCTCTCCTCTATTATGTGTGTCCCAGTAATTCGGACACTTGAATATTGGATGCCTAAGTGACAAGAACTCCTGTGTGATGGGTGTCCCAGAGACAGGACCTTTTCAGTGATGGATGCCCCAGTGACTGAGCCTACTTTGTGGTGTTTATCCTAGTGACTAGTTCTCCATAATGAGTGCCCCTGTGACTGGTCCTTCTCTGATATCAGTCCAATAGTGACTAGACCCCTTTAGATGAATACCCCAGTGACTATCCCTCTTCTGTGTGGGGTGCCCCCCTGACTGTCCTCCTTCTGTGATGACTGTCCCAGCTACTGACCCCACTCAATTATTTGTATCAAGGTACTACTTCTCTCTTTTTTGATGGGTGCCCTAGTTGTGGGCCCACTTCTAGATGGGTGCCTTAGTAATTGGCCCTCTTATATGATTAGTGCCCTGGTGAGTATCCATCCTCCTAATGAGTGCTCCAGTGACTGGTCCTACCCTGAGATGCTCGCCTCTGTGACTGGTCCCCCTCCTAGTGGGTGTCCCAATGAGTGGCACTATTCTGAGCTGGGCACCTCAGTGACTGGCCTACCTCTGTAATGCATGCTTAACTGACTGGCCCTTCTCTGGGATTGTGACTCAGTGACTGGTTCGCCTCTGTGATGGTGTGTCAGTGACAGGTCTTCCTCTGTGATGACTGACAGAGTGACTGGCTCTCTTCTGTGATGGGCACCCGAGTGACTAACCTTCTTTCATGATGGGTAACCCAGTGACTTGCATTCCTCTATAATGGGTGTCCATAACTGGTACTCATCTGTGTTCAGTGTCCTAGAGACTGCACTTCCTCTGTTATCAGTTGCCAAGTGGCATATTCTTTTGTGATTGGGGCATCAGTGATTAGTCCTCCTCTATAACGGATGTGTTGGTAACTAGCCCTCATCTATCATGGGTGCTTCAGTAACTCACTGTCCTCTGTGATGCATATCTCAGTGACTGGCACACCTCTGTGATGTGTGCCCCAGAGGATTGGACCTTCTCTGTGATGGGAGTCTCAGTGACTATCCCGCTTCTGTGTTCAGTTTCCCAGTGCCAAGTCCTCCTTTTATTGAGTGGCACAGTGAGAGGTTCTCTTTTGGGATTGTTGCCTCAGTTACGGGTCTTCTTCTAGAATGGGTGTGTCAGTGACTGCTTCTCCTCTGTTATGAGTTCCTCATGACTGACCCTCTTCTGAGACTGGTGCCAAGAAATTGGCACTCCTAATGGGTGCCCCAGTGACTAGACCTCCTCTGGGTTGGGTGCCACAATAAGTCCTTCTGTGTGGTGGGTGCACCAGTGAGTAGCTAGTCTCTGAGAAGTGTGCTATAGTGACAAATCTTCTATAATGAGTGTCACAAACACTAACCCTCTTTTGCAATGTGTTTTTTTTTTGTGACTGGCCCTCCTCTTTAATGGGTTTCTTAAAGACTGCCCCTAATCTGTGATGGGTGCTATAGTGACTGACATTCCTGTGTGATGGGTGGCACAGTGACACCCTCTCCTGTAGATAGGTGTCCTCATCTGTGGTGCTGATCACAATGACTAGTTCTTTGCTAATATTGCTTCCTTGGTGGCTATCACACCTCTGGGATGACCAGTGAATTGTCCTCATCCCAAATGGGTGCCTATGTGACTCACCCTTCTCTGTGATGGGTGATTCGGTAATGACCTGTCCTCTGTTTTCAGTCCCAAGTGATTAGGCCTCCTCTGTGATGGGTGTTTCAATGACAGGCTGGTGTCTGTTATCAGTGACCCAGTGATTGACCATTCTTCTAATAAGTACCCCAGTAACTGGTCTTCCTCGGGTATTGCTGCCCTGTGACTCAGTGTCTTACATAATGGGTGCCCCTGTGACTACTCTGCTCCATTATGGGTGACTCTTTATTGGGTCTCTTTGGGGATTGATGCTCCATTGTCTGACGCTCCTATAGTGGTTGCCCCCATGACTGGCTTGACTCTGATTGGTGCCCCAGTGACTACCCCTTTTCTGTTATTAATGCTCCAGTAGCTGAACCTCTTCTGTGTTGAGTGTCCAGTGACTGACACTTCAATGTCATTGATGCTCAAGTGACTGACCTTTTGTGTTGAGAGACCCCATGACTGCACCTCCTCTTTTATAGGTGCCTCTGTGACTCCTAATTCTGTGTTTGGTCACTTGAAGATTGACTCTCCTCTATGTTTTGTGCTCCAGTGATTGACTCCTCTTGATAAGCGGTGCCCCAGGGATTAGGCCTTATCTGTATCGAATATCCCAAGAACTGACCTCATCTGTGATGGGTTCCCAGAAAGTTTTCCTCTACTGGGATAGATGACCTAGTGACTGCGCTTTCTCTGTGATAGGTGTCCCAGTAACTAGACCTTCTATGTGATGGGTGTCCCAGTAGTGAGTGCTTCAGTGACTGACTCTGCACTGTCTTTGTAACCGAGTCTCATCTAAGATGAGCACCTAAGTGACTAGTACTCCTCTGTGATGAGTTCCTCATTGACTGTGCCTCCTCCTAATGGTTGCTCCAGTGAGTAACACTCCTCTGAGATGAGTGCTTCAGGGGCAGGACATCCTCTAGTAAAAGTGCCTCAGTAACTGTCCCTTCTCTGGAATGTGTGACTCAATGATTACCTTTCTTCTTCAATGGTTCACCAGTGACTGGTACTGTTCAGTGATGGGAGACCCAGTGACAGTGTGTCCTCTGTAACAGATGCCTCAATGATTGGACCACCTCTGTGATAGGTTCTCCATTGATTGCTTCTCCTCTGATGGGTGGCTCAGTGAAAGACTCTCTGTGATGCATGCCCCAATTACTGGCACTCGTCAGTGATGGGTACCCCAGTGAAAGGCTTTTCTCTATTATGGATGCCCCAGTGACTGGATAATCTCTGTGATGTGTGTCACAGTGTCTGGCCAGCTCCAAGTGTTATCCTTCTGTAATGGGTGGCCAATTAATTGGTCTTTCCTTCTGAAGTGTGGCCAAGTGACTGGGCCTTCTCCATATTGGGTTCCAAGTAACTAGCCCACTTCTGTGATGGGTGTCCAAGTGAATGGACCTCCTCTGTGATAAGTGTCCAGGGACTAAACCTCCTCCATAATTAATGCCCAGTGACTGCCTCTAACCGTGCCGTGTGCCACGGTTACTACTCCTACTCTCTGATGGCTGCACCAATAACTGTCCCTACTTCATAATGGGAGCCACAGTGACTGGCTCTTCTCTGTGTGAGAGATTCTTTGACTAGTCTTGCTTTGTGATGGGTGACTCAGTGACTGGTCTCCCTCCTAATAGGAAGCTCAGTGACTAGCTGTCTTCTGTTATGAGTTCCTCTGTGACTGGCACTACAGTAATAGGTGGTAAAGTGACAGTGCCTCTTTTATAATGGGAGCCCCAGTGACTAGCTTTCAGCCATAATGGATGTCCTAGTGATTAGCCCTTCTCTGTACTAGGTGTACCATTGACTGTCTCACTTCTGTGATGGTGGCTTCAGTGATTTGTCCCACTCTCTGATGGGTGCCCCAGATACAGGCCTTCCTTTGCAATTTGTGCCCCAGTGACTGGGTCTACTCCATAAAAGTTTCAACAGTGACTTGAACTTCACCACAATGGTTGCCACAATGACAAACACACCTCTGTGTATCTTGACCCAATGACATGTCCGCCTACACAATGGAGGCCCAAGTGACTGGTCCTCCTCTGATATGTGTGCACAGTGACTGACCCTCTTCTCTGTTGGACATCCCAGTGACTGACCCTCTTCTATGATGGTTACCGTGGTCGCTTGTCCTTCTCTACGATGTGTGGTCATGTGATTGTCTCACATATGTTATGAGTGACCCAGTGAATGGATCTTCTCTGGAATGGGTGCATCAGTGACTGAACTGCCTGTGATGGGTGTTCCAGTAAATGGGCCACCACTGCTATGGGTGCCTCAATGACTGGTACTCTTCTGTGATGACTGGTCAGTAACTTCCTTTTCCTATTATGTGTGTCTCAATGACTTGGCACCATCTGTGATGACTTCCCGAGTGACTCACCCTTCTATTTGATGAGAGGACCAGCAATTTTGAGTCCAATGTGATCGTTGCCAATATGACTGACTCTCTTCTATGATGGGTACCTCAGTGACTGGCCCTCCTGTATGATCGGTGACCCAGTAACTAACCCAACTCTGTCATGGGTGCCCCAGTGA
>NW_007166476.1:0-676 GCF_000164805.1 Carlito syrichta
CTGGATTACAGACTGAGCCATATATGTATATATAGTAGTAAATATATATATGTATGTGTGTGTGTGTGTGTGTGTGTGTATATATATATATATATATATATAAAATGAGTTAGGCAGCTTATATACAAGGGAGTCTGTGCCAAAAAACTTGAGTTATATTTTGAAGGACAAATTCTTTATAGTATAGGCTTCCCTTCTAGTTAAATATTCTAGGAACCCATATCACCAGTGTAAAGTGTTGTTGTGAGAGGATGTATTTGGTTTCAGTGAATTTTTTTGGAGGTTCCTTCAAGGCATTTGCCCATTTCATGATGAGTAATTTATGAGTGCACCTGCCTCTACACTACAGTGAGGTTTGTTTTTTAAATTAAAAATGGCATTTAAAGGCATGCCTGGAATGATTCCCATGTCTCTCACTCCTTATTAACCCTGTCTCATCCCTAGAGATATTTTTTTCTGCTTCTCTGGATCAAAAAAGTCCTCAAAGGGAAACATTTAGCCAATGTGGAAGAGATTAAACAAAAAATGTCAGAAGCACTAAAAGGCATCAAAAGTGACAAGTTCAAAAACTATTTTGAGCAGTGGAAAAAGTGTCTTGCATCACATAGAGAGTACTTTGAAGGTGACTGAATTTTAAACATGCAAGAATAAAATACACAATTTTTAATACATAAAT
>NW_007166477.1:0-977 GCF_000164805.1 Carlito syrichta
CTGAGTCCCTGGGTTCAAGACGAGCCCCGGCACCAGGCAAGACATCATCTCTACAAGAAATCAAAAAAATTAGCTGAGCATGGTGGCACATGCCTGTCATTCAGGCCACTCAGGAAACCAAGGTGGGAAGATTGTCAGAGCCTAGTCATTGGAGGCTGAGGTGGCTGAGAGTAGGCCCATGTGCTCTGGCCTGGGCAATAGAGTGGGACTCTGATCCCAATATTAATACCAACCACCATCACCACAACCACAGGCCGGGCTCAGGGGCTCAGGCTGGCATCCCAGCCCTTCGGAGGCTGAGGTAAGTGGACGGCCTGAATCTGTGGGTATGAGACCAGCCCGGAACACTGGATGAGATGTCATCTCAGCCATCAAAAATAAATCCAAACATTAGCCCGGTGTTGTGGTGCGGGCCTGTGGTTCCAGCAACTCGGGGGGCCGAGGTGGGAGGATTGCCTGAGCCCGGCAGGTGGAGTATGAGGTTGCCGTGAGCATGCCTTTGTGTTCTGGCCTGGGCGACAGAGCAGGTTTCTGACTCCAAATAATAATAATAATCACCACCACCACCACTGCTACCCAGCAGGAGTAGTCACCCATAGGGATGTGAGAGGAAAAGGCACTTTCCAGCCTGTTGTTCATGGGAAGTTTCAAAGGTGGCCACCAGGCACATCCATCTGGATCCTTCAGCCATGCATCCCAGAAATTCTGCCTCCAGCCTCCATGCTTGTAACCCACGGAAAAGCTGTGTGTGAGCTCATGGAACAGACGGCCCAGAGTTAGGGTGGCAGTTGGGCACAGAAGATCAAAGCGATCCAGCAATGCAGTGACCAGCCCAGGTTCTGTTTGCCCGGTTTGTCACTGTTGGTTGCAGGGTGGGCCCCTTCCTCTCCCAATCACTCCATCATCCTCTGCCCATGCAGACCTTTCCATGGGGAGCCGTGGACACCCATCATGAAGCAGAGAGAGGCATCTTTTTT
>NW_007166478.1:0-606 GCF_000164805.1 Carlito syrichta
TCCTTCATTCCTTGCTTCCTTCCTTCCTTCATTCCTTCCTTCCTTCCTTTCTTTCTTTCTTTTCTTCCCTCTTTAGGTGCCCAGGCTGCTCTCAAACACCTGAACTCAGGCCCCTCTCTCAGCCTGGGCCTCCAAATCTGCTGTGATCCCAGGCTTTCCATTCAGTCAACATCCTAGTCTTCCTGCCTGGTCTTGAACTCTGGGTCGGAGGCAATCCACCCGCTGAAGCCAACCCTCACCCAAGGTATTCTGGGTTTTGCGTGAGTTGCCAGGTGGTCTCCAACCCCTCCCCCCAGTTCCCAGTCACTCCATCAACCACCTTCATGTGGGAGGTGTGCCCCTTCCTCTCTTGATCACTCCATAGTCCAAGGCCCACACGGACCTTTCCCTGGGGAGCCGTGGACACCCGTCATGATGCACGTTGGAGACTTTTTTTGTTGGCAGAATCTCCATTGCCTGGGCTGGGGCACAACAGCACATTCATGGTTTTTTGTGGCCTTGACCTGTGGAGCTCAGTCGGTCTTCCAGCCTTGGACCTTAAGCAGCCTGAACTCCGGGTCCCACAATGCCTGACTCGATTTTAGGGCCCTTTCACTGAGATGAGTA
>NW_007166479.1:0-644 GCF_000164805.1 Carlito syrichta
GGTGTGCCCCTTCCTCTCTTGATCACTCCATAGTCCAAGGCCCACATGGACCTTTCCCTGGGGAGACGTGGACACCCGTCGTGATGCACGTTGGAGACTTTTTTTGTTGGCAGAATCTCCATTGCCTGGCCTGGGGCACAACAGCACATTCATGGTTTTTTGTGGCCTTGACCTGTGGAGCTCAGTCGGTCTTCCAGCCTTGGACCCCAAGCAGCCTGAACTCCAGGTCCCACAATGCCTGACTCGATTTTAGGGCCCTTTCACTGAGATGAGTACTGGCCACCTCGACCAAGCTGATCTCTGACCCCAGGGCACCACTCTGTGGAGATGACAGGGTCGAGATGACAGGATTGCCTGAGCCCGGCAGGTGGAGTTCACAGTGTCTGTGAGCATGCCCCTGCACACTGGCCCATGTGAGAGAGTGAGATTCTGACTCAGAATAATTCTCCAACCACCACCACCACCAATACCTCAGTCTGGCATTCCGACCCTTCGGAGGCCCAGTGAGTGAACGGCCTAAGACTACACATTTCACCACAAGCCTGGACATAGGGTGAGACCTCGTCTCAGCAATCAAATATGAATCCAAAGATTAGCCTGGTGTGGTGGTACAGCTTATGGTTCCAACCACTCGGGCGGCCAAG
>NW_007166480.1:0-732 GCF_000164805.1 Carlito syrichta
GAGCTCAGTCGGTCTTCCAGCCTTGGACCTTAAGCAGCCTGAACTCCGGGTCCCACAATGCCTGACTCGATTTTAGGGCCCTTTCACTGAGATGAGTACTGGCCACCTCGACCAAGCTGATCTCTGACCCCAGGGCTCCACTCGGTGGAGATGACAGGGTCGAGATGACAGGATTGCCTGAGCCCGGCAGGTGGAGTTCACAGTGTCTGTGAGCGTGCCCCTGCACACTGGCCCATGTGAGAGAGTGGGATTCTGACTCAGAATAATTCTCCAACCACCACCACCACCAATGCCTCAGCCTGGCATTCTGACCCTTCGGAGGCCCAGTGAGTGAACGGCCTAAGACTACACGTTTCACCACAAGCCTGGGACATAGGGTGAGACCTCATCTCAGCAATCAAATATGAATCCAAAGATTAGCCTGGTGTGGTGGTACAAGCTTATGGTTCCAACCACTCGGGCGGCCAAGGCGGGAGGATCGCCTGAGACTGGCATGTGGAGTCCTCGGTGGCCATGAGTATGCCCCTGTGCTACGGCCTGGGAGACAGACTGGGATTCCGACCCCAAATGAAAATAATCACCACCACCACTACCACCACCACCTAGCCACACAATGAGAGGAGTCACCCTCAGATATGGGAGAAGAAAAGGCACTTTCCTGCCTGTCATTTGCGGAGGTTTCAAAGGTGGCCACTGGGCTCATCCATCCCGTGAATTCAGCCATGTGCCCCA
>NW_007166481.1:0-341 GCF_000164805.1 Carlito syrichta
TCGGAGATGAGCAGGGGCAGGATAAGATTGGAGACCCAGAGCTCATGCACCCGTGGGTGCCGTCCTGGCAACAAGGCCTGGTCCCGCCCCCAGGCCCAGCCTCCTCCCGTCTCCGTCGTGTGTGCTTCTGTCATTCTGGCTTCCCTCTGCCTACAATGCCACCTGGCCTTTTCTCGGGGACACCCCCAAGCACTGGAGCCCACAGGACCACCTCCTTCAGAAGCTGCCCTCACCGCCCCAGGATCCCGCCTAGGGGCAGGACCGGCCCTGTTGCCAGGACAGCACCCACGGGTGCATGAGCTCTGGGTCTCCAATCTTATCCTGCCCCTGCTCATCTCCGA
>NW_007166482.1:0-304 GCF_000164805.1 Carlito syrichta
ACAGTGCGGGCAGAGCAGGCTGGGAGATGGGGCGCCCCATCCCCTCCAGAACCTTCTGCCCTCAGGAACACTCTTAGGCTGCTTCAGCCCTCCTGAGCCCCCGAGAGCCCCGGTTCTGCCAGCCCCTGGCTGTAGGCTCTCAGGCCAGTCCCTTGGCTTCTCTATGCAACCTCTCAGCAAGACACTATTGTTACTCCCAGTTATGGCAGCCAAGTCGCACAGAAGTCCAGTCATCTGCCTAAGGGACCCCAGCTGGTAGAGAGCAGAGCTGGGCCTTGCACCCGGATGGTCGGGTTTCAGAGTC
>NW_007166483.1:0-435 GCF_000164805.1 Carlito syrichta
GTCACGTGTGCAACATGCTTCCCCTGCGCCTGCAGGGCTGTCACTCAATCAACTCATTGCCGCTGCCAGGGTCACCACAGATGTCACCACCAAAACCCCACAGCAGATGCTGCAGAAAAGACGGGCTCAGGAGGGTTGCCCTTCCGTGTCATGGGTGCTTCGCCTCTGGAACCAGCCAAAACCCCCATCAACAACGCATTCTGAGCACCGACCACCTCCCGGCACTGAAACAGGCCCTTTGACGTGAAATCCCATTTAGGAGACACTCAGCTCAGACATGTGGAAACAGGCTCCGAGAGGCCAGTCACCTGCCAAGGTGGACAAGAGCCAGACCAGACTAGAGCTGACGGTGGACACGGAGACAAACGCCACGGCTGATGGTGCGGCCCCTCTGCTTCCTCAAGTCGAAAATCTGGGTGATCCATGTCTGCCTGT
>NW_007166484.1:0-502 GCF_000164805.1 Carlito syrichta
GCTTCGCCTCTGGAACCAGCCAAAACCCCCATCAACAACGCATTCTGAGCACCGACCACCTCCCGGCACTGAAACAGGCCCTTTGACGTGAAATCCCATTTAGGAGACACTCAGCTCAGACATGTGGAAACAGGCTCCGAGAGGCCAGTCACCTGCCAAGGTGGACAAGAGCCAGACCAGACTAGAGCTGACGGTGGACACGGAGACAAACGCCACGGCTGATGGTGCGGCCCCTCTGCTTCCTCAAGTCGAAAATCTGGGTGATCCATGTCTGCCTGTCTGGTCCTACTCAGCAGTGCTGCCTTACCTGGGAGTGGCTGGAACACGCCCTGGTTCTCCACCTCCACCGTCATGTCAAAGTGGGAGCAGTCGCTCAGGGTGACCATCTCCGCCGCCTGGCCAGGCATGAGACTGTTGATCCTCAAAGGGTGTGGCCCACGCACGCCTCCACCTGACGTGGGGTGAACTCCATGCTGCTGGGCTCAATCACACACACCTGGAG
>NW_007166485.1:0-355 GCF_000164805.1 Carlito syrichta
CTGGTTCTCCACCTCCACCGTCATGTCAAAGTGGGAGCAGTCGCTCAGGGTGACCATCTCCGCCGCCTGGCCAGGCATGAGACTGTTGATCCTCAAAGGGTGTGGCCCACGCACGCCTCCACCTGACGTGGGGTGAACTCCATGCTGCTGGGCTCAATCACACACACCTGGAGGACAAAAGGTTAAGGGGTGTTTCTGAATGAAGCCTGAGGGCTAGATAAGAGGGGGCGGCTGGACACCACCACCCCGAGCCTCCCCAGGGCTGTCCTGGGGCTGAGGCCTCACCTTCATCTCGCCAAAATGCAGTGGGTTCTGGACATCGTGTGCCTGGATCACACTGAGGCCAGTGTCACTG
>NW_007166486.1:0-412 GCF_000164805.1 Carlito syrichta
CCCCGAGCCTCCCCAGGGCTGTCCTGGGGCTGAGGCCTCACCTTCATCTCGCCAAAACGCAGTGGGTTCTGGACATCGTGCGCCTGGATCACACTGAGGCCAGTGTCACTGCCTGTGGCCCTCACTCCCTTGGCGGTGACAGTGGCAACCGCGCAGCTTGACGAAGGCCAGCTGAAGTTCCCGCGGCCGCCACGGGCCTAGGGAGGAAGCAGCACCATGGGCCCAGCCACCTGCCCTGTCCTCCCTGGGGAAGCCAGGGGGTGGAGACAAGTGTATGCACACGGACACGCACTCACCCGCTCTCACTCTACATGCACGCACACACTCACACATTTGCTCTCATTCACCCACACACGGCCCACACCCACACGATCACACTCACACCTTCACCCCCACACGCACCCTCTCTCAT
>NW_007166487.1:0-402 GCF_000164805.1 Carlito syrichta
CATGTGGCCCACCGGGAAGGCCCTGCAACGACGCACCCGCCTCCAACTTAAGGAAGGACACACTGCTGAGGAGAGTGACAAGGAATGACTGTCATCAGCCCTAAGTCCTGAGCTCGTCTCCCCAGGGCCGACTCTGAACACAGCCCGTGCTGTGGGCAAAAGCTCCTCAAACGCCAGCCTGTCCTCAGTGAGCCAGTGCTTGGAATCCACAGCGGCTCTACACCCAGTCACCGTCTACCCCCGGAACCCTCAGTAGGTCTAAGCTATGAAACCACAGCAGGTCTATGCTCTTCATAGTAGGTCTGCCCTAGGTTAGGTGTTGGGAGCCAGACTTGGAGGCCCGCCTGATTGACCAAGTCCAGGTGCGCTGAGGACCCCCGGCCGCAAAGCGAGTCCGGGCAG
>NW_007166488.1:0-726 GCF_000164805.1 Carlito syrichta
CAAGTCCAGGTGCGCTGAGGACCCCCGGCCGCAAAGCGAGTCCGGGCAGCTGAGGCCCTTCTGTCTTCCGTCTTTGCTGTTGATGCAGCTGAAGAAATTCTGTGCAGTCGTGGAAGAAGATGGCGTGTTTCTGCGAAGAATCACAGCTAACCTGGAAATGTCATGGTTTATTTTTCCATTTTTCCCACTATGCCACTTGGCCTTTCTAACATATGCAAGGGTTAAACTCTGAAGCACATCAAGAATGCTTTCTTTCACTTGGTTATAAGTTACTAGATATTACTTGAGTAAAAAATGATATAAGTATATCCACTCCTTATTTGATTTAGGATTATGCAGTTTAGTGTTTAGACATAAGGATTTTTAGAAGCACAAGTTTATAGTAGTTCATTATGAATTCATTATAGTTCTAACACTTATCTAGGAGTTATGTAGGTGATTTATAACACTGTTCTCACTAACTTAGGACAAAGATTATGTTAAGGTTTTTACTTAATACTATAGTTAAAACTCTAAGTTAACATTTATAGAGTAGGTTTTCACTGAACTCAGAATATAATAATCAGACACTTTTATGACAGATCAGCTAAAACAGAAAGCAACCTTGAGGGGCCTGGGAAACATTACTAAAAGCTTCTTTTGAGTTCTCTTTAGAAACAAGCACTGCAGGGATAAGAGAAAGACACGAGGACATCTGGGACAAGGGAGGCGATCACAGGACTCTGA
>NW_007166489.1:0-1001 GCF_000164805.1 Carlito syrichta
GGAATCCAATAGTAAGAAAAGGAAAGAAATTGAAAAAGATGGAATGTTATTTAGAGGAATGTAATGGAAACGAATGCAATAAGAGAAAAGAAATTGAACGGATTCCAGAAGAGTGGAGTGGAGTGGAGAGATAAGGAATGTAATGGAGACGAAGGGAATGGAGAAGAGTGGAATGGAAAGGAATGGAATTGGGAGGAATGGGATGGAATGAAATGGAATTTTGAGGAATAAGATGTAAGTAAAGGAATGGAGAGGAATGGAATGGAATGGAGAGGAATGGAATCAAATGGAAAGAAATGATATTGAGAGAAATGGAATTGAATGGAAGATAGTGGAATGCAATAAAATGGAGAGGAATGGAATGAATAGGAATAGGATGGAAGGGAATTGAATGAAAAGGAATTGAGAGGAATGGAACGGAAAGGAATGGAAAGAAAGGAATAGAATAGAGAGGAATGGAATGAATTGGAATTGAATAGGGTGGAAAGGAATAGAAGGGAATGGAATGGAGAGAAATGGAATGGAAAGAATTGATTGGTGAGGAATGGAGAGGAATGGAATGGAATGGAGTTCAAAGGAATGAACAGGAAAGGAAAGGAGTGGAATGGAATGGAGAGGAATAGATTGGATAGAAATTGAATGGATTGGAATGGATTGTAGAGAAATGGAGTGGAGAGGAATGCAATGAGAAGAAATGGAAGTAATGAAATGGAATGGTGAGGACTGGAATGGAGTGGAATGCAGAGGAATACAAAGGTAAGGAATGGAAAGGAATTTGAAATGATGGAATGGAATATAGAGGAAAGGAATGAAAACCAATGGAATGGAGAGAAAAAGGAAGGAATGGAATGCAGAACAGGGGAATGGAATGGAGAGAAATGGAATATAATGAAGAGAAAGGGAATGGAGAAGAGTGGAATGGAATGGAATGAAATGGAGAACAATGAAATCTAATGGAAAGGAGAAGAATGGAATTGAGAGGAATGGAGAGGAATGGTATG
>NW_007166490.1:0-447 GCF_000164805.1 Carlito syrichta
GGAATGGAATGGAGAGAAATGGAATATAATGAAGAGAAAGGGAATGGAGAAGAGTGGAATGGAATGGAATGAAATGGAGAACAATGAAATCTAATGGAAAGGAGAAGAATGGAATTGAGAGGAATGGAGAGGAATGGTATGGAATAGAATGGCTGGGAATGGAATGGAATGGAGATGAATAGAATGGAGAGTAAAGGAATGGAGAGGAAAATAATGCAGAGGATTGTAGTAGAAAGGAATAGAATGGAATGGAATGGAGAAGAAAGTAATGGAAAGGAAAGGAGTGGAGTGGAAAGTAATGGAGAGGTATTGAATGGAGGGGAATGGAATGGAGTAAAATGGAATGGTATGAAATGGTAGGGAGAAGAATGGATTGCAAAAGAGTGGAATGGAATAGAATGAAGAGGAATGGAGTGGAGAGAAATTAAAAGGACAGGAATGGAATGG
>NW_007166491.1:0-1035 GCF_000164805.1 Carlito syrichta
GAATGGCTGGGAATGGAATCGAATGGAATGGAGATGAAAAGAATGGAGAGCAATGGAATAGAGAGGAATAGAATGCAGAGGATTGGAGTACAAATGAAGAGAATCAAATGGAATGGAGAAGAAAGGAATGGAAATCAAAGGAGTCAAGAGGAATGCTACAGAGAGTTATGGAATGGAGAGGCACGGACTGGAGTAAAATGGAATGGAATGGAATGGAATGGAAAGAGAGGTATGGATTTCAATGGAGTGGAATAGAATGGAATGGAGAGGAATTAAAGGGAAGGGAAGGGAATGGAATGGAACTGAATGGAATGGAATGCAATGTATTGAAATGGATTCCAGACAAATGGAATGGAGGGAAATGAAGATGAATGGATTGGAATGAATAGAATGGAGAGAAAAGGAATGGAGACAAATGTAGTTGAGTGGAAAGAGATTGAATGGAAGCGAGATAAATGGAAAGGAAACGAATGGAATGGAATATAAAGGAATGGAATGGAATCCAGAGGAATGGGATGGAATGCTGAGGAATGGAATTGAGTAGAATGGAATGGAGTGGAATGGAATGGAATGGAATGGAATGGAATGGAATAGAGAGTATTTAAATGTGGTCGAATGAAAAAGAATGGAATGGAATGGAATGAGGAGGATTGGAATGGACAGGAATGGAATGGAGAGTAATGGAATGCAATGGAATTGATTGGAGAGTAATGGAGAGGAATGGAATGGAACTGGTGCAATGGAATGAAGAGGAATGGAATAGTGAGGAAAGGAATGGAGAAAAAAATGAATGGATAGGAATGAAATGGAAGAGAATTGAATGGAGAAGAATGGAGTAGAAAGTTATACAATGGAATGGAATGCAGAGGAATGGAATGGAATGGAGTGGAAAGGAATGGCATGGTTAGGAATGGAATGGAGCAGAAGGTAATGGAGTTGAATGGAATCAAATTTAGGCAAATCCATTGGTAAGGAAGGGAAAGGAATTGAAAAAGATTGAATGGAATTTAGAGGAATGGAATAGGAACGAATGTA
>NW_007166492.1:0-319 GCF_000164805.1 Carlito syrichta
TAATGCAGTGTAGTGCAATAGAGTGGAATGGAATGGAGAGGAATGGAATGTAGAGGAATGAATTTGAATGGAATGAAATGGTATCAAGAAGAATAGAATGGAAAGGAATGGAATGGAATGGAATGCTGAGGAATGTAAAAGAATGTAGTATACTGGGTGCATTGAAATGGAGAGGAATAGAATGGAGAGGAATGGAAAAGAGTGTAATGAAATGGAATAGAAGGTAGAGGAATAGAAAGAAAAGGAATGGAATGGAATTGAAAAAATTCAATGAAATAAAGGAATGGAGTAGAAGGTGTAGGAATGGAATAGAGAGGAA
>NW_007166493.1:0-401 GCF_000164805.1 Carlito syrichta
GGAATAGAAAGAAAAGGAATGGAATGGAATTGAAAAAATTCAATGAAATAAAGGAATGGAATAGAAGGTGTAGGAATGGAATAGAGAGGAATGGAATGAATTGTAATTGAATGGGATTTAATAGAATCGAATGGAGAGGAATGGACTGGAATGGAGTCGAATAACATGGAACAGAGAGGAATGTATGGAGATGAATTACATAGAATAGAAAGAAGTGGAATAAAATATAGTGAAAAGGAATGGAGAGGAATGGAATGGAGTGAAATGAAGAAGAAAGAAAGGAATGGAATGGAATGGAATGGAAAGGAATAGTATGGAGAGGAATGGAATGGAGAGGAATGGAATGGAATGGAGAGAAATGGAATGGAATGGAAAGGAATGGTATTGAGAGGAGTGGAATG
>NW_007166494.1:0-2133 GCF_000164805.1 Carlito syrichta
CTAGTGGGCCGCCTAACTGACCAGCCTGCCAAACAGCCAGCTTAACTTGCCAGGCACCTAGCTAGCCTGCAGGCTTACAAGCTGACTTAACTATGTGACTTAACTATATAACCATCCGGCTAGCCAGCTAGCTTAACTAGCTTGCCACTTAGTACCCAGCCGACTAGACAGCTCACTTAACTAGTCGAATTAATTAACTAGCCAGCCAGCTAGCCAGCTGACTTAATTAACTAGCTACCTTCCTAGCCAGGTGGCTAGCCAACTGACTTAACTGCCTGACTTAAAAAGTTATCCAGCTGGCTAGGCAGCTGATGTATCTAACGAGCTACCTAGCTAGCCAGGTGACTTGCCAATTGAATTAACTTGCTGACTTAACCAGCTAGCCAGCTGGCTAGCCATCTGACTCAACTAGCTGACATAATTAGATAGCCAGATAACTACTCAACTGACTTAGCTAGCTGACATCACTAGCCAGCCAGGTGACTAGCTGGGTCACTAAAATAGTAGATACCTATGTATCCTGCTGACTTGCCAGCTGACTTAACTACCTAGCTAACTAGCTAACCAGCTGACTAGCTAGCTGACATGACTAGGTGACTTAACTAGATAGCCAGCTGACTAGCCATCTGAATTAACAAGCTAGCAACCCAGCAAGGCAGCTGTCTATCCAGCTGACTTAACTAGCTCACTTAACTAGTTAGCCAGCTGACTTAACTAGCTCACATAACTAGCTAGCTGCCCAGCTAGCCAGCTGACTTTATTAGATGAAATAGCTAGCTAGCTACATAGTTAGCTATCTAGCTAGCTAGTCCACTTAACTACCTGACTTAAATAGCTGGCTAGCTGACATAACTAGCTGATTTAACTGGCTAGCCAACAGGCTAGCAACTGACTTAACTAGTTCGCTACCTAGCTAGCAAGCTGGAAAACCAGCTAACTTAATTAGATGACTTAAATAGCCAGCAAGCTGAATGGATAGTTGACATAACTAGCTAGCTGCCTAGCTAGCCAGCTGTCTAGCCAACTGACTTAACTAGGTTACTTAACTAGCTAGCCAGCTGGCTATTTAGCTGGCTAGCTAACTTAAAGTTCTAGCTGACTAGCTTGCTGATGATCTAGCTGACTTAATTAGCTAGCTGACTAGCAAGTTGACTAGTGAGCCTACTAGCTAGCAACCTACCTGACTTGCTAGCCACCTACAAGACCAACCTGCTAACTAGCCATCTTAACTTGCCAGTCACCTAGCTAGCCAGCTGTCTAACCAGCTGACTTAACTAGCTGACTTAACTAGATAGCCATCCGGCTAACCAGCTGGCTTAATTAGCTATCCACCTAGCTAGCCAGCTGGCTAGCCAGCTATCTTAACTCACTCAGTTATATAGCTCTCTACCTAGCTAGCCAGTTGGTTAGCCACTTGAACTAATCAGCTGCCTTAACCCACTTGCCAACAGGCTAGCCAGCTCACTCAACTAGCTGAGTTAGATAGTTAGCCACTTGGCTACCTTGCTGCCTTAACTCTCTGACATCACTAGCTAGACAGGTGGCTACCAGCTGACTTAACTAGCGAGATGCCTATAGATCACGTTGGCTTGCCAGCTGACTAAATTACCTACCTTCCTAGCTAACCAGCTGGCTAGCAAGCTGAGTTAACTAGGTGACTTAACTAGCTAGCCAGCTGGCAAGCAAGCTGACGTAACTAGCTAGCTACCCAAGCTAGGCAGGTGGCTAGCCAGCCGACTTAACTAGCTGATTTAACTAGCTAGTAAGCTATGTAACTAGTTGAGTTAACTATCTACCTAGCAAACCAGCTGAGTTTTCTAGCTGACATAATTAGATACCTACCTAGCTAGCTATCTAGCCAGCAAGCCAACTTAACTAGCTGACTTAAATGGCTGGCTACCTAGCTAGCCAGTTGACTTTACAAGCTGAAAAAATTAGCCAGACTTCTGTCTAGCCATCTGATATTAACTAGTTTTTTAACTAACTATTGAGTTGTCTGGCCCACTGAATTAACTTGGTGACTTAACTAGCTACCCCGCTGACTTAACTAGTTGATTAACAGCTAGGGAGCTGGCCAGTCTGGTGACTATACTAGCTGGTATTACTACTAATCCAGCTGGCTAGCCAGCTGAC
>NW_007166494.1:3046-3914 GCF_000164805.1 Carlito syrichta
TCACTCAGTATTATAGACTCTAGTTCCATCCAGGTTGCAGCGAAATTCATGATTTTGTTCTTTTTTATGGCTGCGTAGTATTCCATCGTGTATATGTACCACATTTTTTTAATCCAGTCCTCTTTTGATGGGCAGCATGGTTGTTGCAGGTTCTTGCTATTGTGAACAATGCTGCGATAAACATACGTGTGCAGGTATCTTTTTTATAGAGTGATTTGTGTTCTTCAGGGTATATTCCCAGTAGGGGGATTGCAGGGTCATATGGAAGGTCAATTTTTAGAGCTTTTAGGAATCGCCACACTGCTTTCCACAGAGGTTGCACTAGTTTACACTCCCAC
Source organism: Carlito syrichta (assembly GCF_000164805.1). NCBI lineage: Eukaryota > Metazoa > Chordata > Mammalia > Primates > Tarsiidae > Carlito > Carlito syrichta. Next base: position 3,385 of record NW_007166494.1, read on the forward strand.
CAACAGTGTAGAAGTGTTCCCTTTTCACCACACCCTCTCCAGCAGCTGTTATTTTTTGAGTTGTTGATAATTGCCATTCTGACTGGAGTTAGGTGGTATCTCAGTGTGGTTTTGATTTGCATCTCCCTGATGATTAGTGAGGTTGAGCATTCCTTCATGTGTTTGTTGGCTGCTCGAATGTCTTCTTTTGTGAAGTGTCTGTTCATGTCTTTTGCCCATTTTATAATGGGGTTGTTTGTTTTCTTCTTTTCAGTACGCTTCAGTTCCTTGTAGATCCAGGATGTTAAGCCTTTGTCAGACCTAGAGTTGGCAAATACTTTTTCCCAGTCTGTAGGCTGTCTCCCTGCTCTCTTGATGGTTTCTTTGGCTTTGCAGAAGCTTGTCAGTTTAATAAGGTCCCATTTGTCTATCTTCTCTCTTAAGTCCTGTGGGTTTCGGGTTTTGTACAGAAATTGGATGCCAGTTCCGATTTCCATGAGAGTATTTCCTTCCTTTTCTAAGGTTCTTATGGTTTGAGGTTTTACATTAGG
>NW_007166495.1:0-1100 GCF_000164805.1 Carlito syrichta
CTAGGAAGGTAGCTAGTTAATTAAGTCAGCTGGCTAGCTGGCTGGCTAGTTAATTAATTCGACTAGTTAAGTGAGCTGTCTAGTCGGCTGGGTACTAAGTGGCAAGCTAGTTAAGCTAGCTGGCTAGCCGGATGGTTATATAGTTAAGTCACATAGTTAAGTCAGCTTGTAAGCCTGCAGGCTAGCTAGGTGCCTGGCAAGTTAAGCTGGCTGTTTGGCAGGCTGGTCAGTTAGGCGGCCCACTAGATATGCCAGCAGGGTAGCCGGCTGACTAGCAGAGTGGCTGGCTAGTTAAGCCAGTTGGCTATCTGACTGTCCAGCCTGCTGGATGGCTATTTAAGCTGGCTGGCTAGCCAGCTGGTCAGCCCACTATCTAGCTAGCTAGCTGACTAGCCAGATAACCAGCCAGGTATCTATCTAGTTTAACCAGATGGCTAGCCATGCAGATAACCAGTTATCTAGTTTATTGAGTCAGCTGGCTAGCCAGTTATCCAGCCCAGTTGCTAGTCAGCTAATTAAGTCAACTAGCTAGCTAGCCAGCTTGTTAAGTCAGCAAGCAAGTCAGCTAAACATTCACCTAGCTAGTGAAGTCAGATGGCTAGTCAGCTTGCTGGTCCGCAAGCAAGTTAAGTGAACTAGGTAGTCAGATAGATAATTAAGTCAGTTAGCCAGTTGACTAGCCAGATAGCTAGCTAGTTAAGTAAGCAAGTTAGAGAGTTAGAAAGCTTGTTTGCTATCTAGTTATGTCAGCTAGATAGCCAGCTAGCTAGTCAGCTACTTAGTTAATTCTGCTAGAAAATCAGCTAGTTACTTAGCTAACTCGTCGGCTAGCAACTCAGCTATCTGGTCAAATAGTGGACTCCCTTGCCTTCCATCAGGTCAGCTAATTAGTTGGCTCGCTCGCCTGCACACTGGTCAGCAAACTAGTCGATTTTCTCACTAGCCAACAGATCAACTAAATTGTCAGCTCGCTCACAGGCCAACAGGTCAGCTAACTAGACATCTTGCTAGCCAGTGGACTAGTTAAATCCTCTCACCGGTTGGCTCGTAAGATGGCAGAGTAGCTAATGCAGCTCACATGTTGGGTCACTCACTGGCAG
>NW_007166496.1:0-681 GCF_000164805.1 Carlito syrichta
CAACAGATCAACTAAATTGTCAGCTCGTTCACAGGCCAACAGGTCAGCTAACTAGACATCTTGCTAGCCAGTGGACTAGTTAAATCTGCTCACCGGTTGGCTCGTAAGATGGCAGAGTAGCTAATGCAGCTCACATGTTGGGTCACTCGCTGGCAGACTACTTAAATCAGCTCACTAGTTGGTTCATTCGCCGGCTGACTAGTTAACTCCTCTGACCATTTTGCTTACTCACTAGCCGACTTAAGTCAGCTTACCAGTCAGCTCACTCACTGGCTGACTAGTGAAATAAGCTGACCAATCGGCTCTCTTGCTGGCTGAATAGTTAAGTCAGCTGGCCAGTCGGCTCACTTGTTGGTTGACTAGTTAAATCAGCTCACCTGTGGGCTCACTCGCTGGTCTACTAGTTAAGTAAGCTAACCAGTCAGCTGACTAGCTGGCTAACTATTTAAGTCAGCTAACCAATCGGCCAACTAGTCGACCAACTTGTCAACTGACAAATTAGGTCTGTTAACTTGTGGGCAGACTATTTAGGTCAACTAACTAGTTGGTCAACTAGTCGGCCAACTAGTTAGGTCAGCAAACTAGCCAGCCAAATATTTAACCGAGCTAACTTGTGGGACAACAAGTCAGTCAACTAAAAAACCCTGCTAACTAGTCGGCCAACTAGTTGGCTGACTTGTT
>NW_007166497.1:0-566 GCF_000164805.1 Carlito syrichta
TAATTAACACAGCTCGCTGCCAGCTTGCTAGCTGGTTATGTGAACTAGTTAAGGCAGCTGGACAGGATGCTGGCTAGCTAGGTAGCTAGCTAGTTTAGTCAGCTAGTTAAGTCAATTGGCTAGCCAGGTAGCTAGCTAGTTAATTCATCTACATAAGTCAGCTGGCTAGCTAATTAAGTCAGTTAGTTATGTCAGCTGCCTAGCCAGCTGCCTAGCAAGGTAGCTAGGTAATTAAGGCAGCTGGCTAGCCTGCTGGCTAGCTAGTTAAGTAACGTAGTTAAGTCAGCATTCTGGCCAGCAGGTTAGCTAGGTAGGTATGTAGTTAATTCATCTGGCAGGCCAGCACGTTATGTAGGTAGGTAGCTATTTAAGTCAGCTGGATAGACATCAGAGTATCTAGTTATATCAGCTAGTTAAGTCAGCTGGCTATCCAGCTGCCTAGCCAGGTAGCTAGCTAGTTAAGTCTGCTGACTAGCCAGCTGGCTACTTCATTAATTCAGTTACTTAAATTAGCTGGCTAGGCTGCTCTCTATCTAGGTAGCTAGGCAATTAAGTCGGCTAACTAG
>NW_007166498.1:0-510 GCF_000164805.1 Carlito syrichta
CAGCGTGTTAAATGAGCTGGCTAGACAACTGGTTACCTAGGGGCCTAGCTAGTTAAGCCATCTGGCTAGCCAGATGACTATCTAGGTAAGTCTGATAGTTAAGTCAGCTACTTAGCTGGCTGGCTAGCTAGGTGGCTGGCAAGTTAAACTGGCTGGTTAGCAGGCTTGTCAGGTAGATGGCCAGCTAGTTAAGCCAGCTGACTAGCCAGCTGACCAGCAGGGTGGCTCTCTAGTTAAGCCAGCTGACAATCCGACTGTCCAGCCAGCAGGCTGTCTAATTAAGGCAACTGGCTAGCTAGCTGGCCAGACCGCTAGCTGGCTAGCTGGTTCCCTAGCCAGCAAGTGAGCCAGGTTTCTAACTAGTTTAGCCAAATAGCTAGCAGTGTAGCCAAACATTTGGCTAGCTAATTAAGTCAGCTGGCTAGCCAGCTATCCAGTCAACTTGCTAGTCAGCTACTTAAGTCAGCTCACTATCCAGCTAGTTAGTTAAGTCAGGTAGCAAGTCAGCTA
>NW_007166499.1:0-608 GCF_000164805.1 Carlito syrichta
AAGCCAGCTGACTAACCAGCTGACCAGCAGGGTGGCTCTATAGTTAAGCCAGCTGACAATCAGGACTGTCCAGCCAGCAGGCTGTCTAATTAAGGCAACTGGCTAGCTAGCTGGCCAGACCGCTAGCTGGCTAGCTGGTTCCCTAGCCAGCAAGTGAGCCAGGTTTCTAACTAGTTTAGCCAAATAGCTAGCAGTGTAGCCAAACATTTGGCTAGCTAATTAAGTCAGCTGGCTAGCCAGCTATCCAGTCAACTTGCTAGTCAGCTACTTAAGTCAGCTCACTATCCAGCTAGTTAGTTAAGTCAGGTAGCAAGTCAGCTAAATATTCAGCTACCTAGTTAAGTCAGCTAGCTATTCAGCTTGCTTGTCAGCTAGCTAGCTGGTCCACTAGATAGTTAAGACAGTTATTCAGCTAAGTAGCCAGTTAACTAACTAGGTAAGTCAGCTGGCTAGACATCTAGGTAGCTTGTTTCATATCCATATATGTCAGCTAGATAGCCAGGTAGCTAGTCAGCTAGACAGTTAAGTCAGGTAGCAAATCAGCCAGTTACATAGCTAACTAGTCAGCTGTAAACTTAGCTAGCTGGTCATCTAACTAGTGGGATCGG
>NW_007166500.1:0-1220 GCF_000164805.1 Carlito syrichta
TTCCTAACTAGTTTAGCCAAATAGCTAGCAGTGTAGCCAAACATTTGGCTAGCTAATTAAGTCAGCTGGCTAGCCAGCTATCCAGTCAACTTGCTAGTCAGCTACTTAAGTCAGCTCACTATCCAGCTAGTTAGTTAAGTCAGGTAGCAAGTCAGCTAAATATTCAGCTACCTAGTTAAGTCAGCTAGCTATTCAGCTTGCTTGTCAGCTAGCTAGCTGGTCCACTAGATAGTTAAGACAGTTATTCAGCTAAGTAGCCAGTTAACTAACTAGGTAAGTCAGCTGGCTAGACATCTAGGTAGCTTGTTTCATATCCATATATGTCAGCTAGATAGCCAGGTAGCTAGTCAGCTAGACAGTTAAGTCAGGTAGCAAATCAGCCAGTTACATAGCTAACTAGTCAGCTGTAAACTTAGCTAGCTGGTCATCTAACTAGTGGGATCGCTTGCTTTCCATCAGGTCAGCTAATTAGTTGGCTTCCTTGCCTGCTCACCGGTCAGCAAACTAGTCAGCTGGCGCACCAGCCAACATGACAACTAACTTGTTGGGTTTCTCACAGGCCAACAGGTTAGCTAGCTAGTCGGCTTGTTGTCAAGCTGACTAGTTACATCAGCTCAACCATCGGTTTGCTCACCAGTTGACTAGTTAAGGGAGTACACCTGTCGCCTCATTCGCTGGTCGACTAGTTAAGTTGGCTCACCGGTTGGCTCACTGGCCAACCAACTACTTAAGTCCTCTGATCTGTTGGCTCACTCGTAGTCCACTAAATCCAGCAGACCAGTCAGTTCAATCGCCAGCTGAATAGTTAATTCAGCTGAGCAGTTGGCTTACATGCCCGCTGACTAGTTAAGTCAGTTATCTGTTGGATCACTCGCTGGACAATTATTTAAATCAGATCACCTGTAGGCTCACGTGCCGGCAGACAAGTTGTCACCTAACCGGTCAGCCACCTAGCCGGCCAACTAGTTAAGAGAGCAAACCAATAGGCTGAATAGTCGGCCAACTTGTCAGAAGACAAGTTAACTCAGCTAGCTAGTCACCGAAAAGTTAGGTCATTTAAATTATCGACCTACTAATTGGCTGGATAGTTAGGTCAGCACACGAGCCATCCAAATAGTTAACAGAGCTGACTAGTGGGCCAACTCGCCAGTCAACGATCTAACCCAGTTTACTAGTCTGTCGACTAGTCGACCAACATGTTAAGCCAGCTAGCAAGTCGG
>NW_007166501.1:0-725 GCF_000164805.1 Carlito syrichta
TAGCCAGCTGGCTAACTAGTTAATTCAGATAGTTTTGTCAGCTGAATAGCCAGCTGGCTACTAGGGTTATGTCAACTAGTTATGTCAGCTGGCTTGACAGCTGGGTAGCTGGGTAGCAAGCTAGTTAAGTCAGCTGGCTAGCTAGCTGGCTAGCTGTTAAAATCAGCTAGTTCATTCAGCGCTTACCAGCTGGCTAGCTTGGTATCTAACTAGTTAATTCAGCTGGCTAGCCAGCTGACTAACTGATTAAGTCAGCTAGTTAATTCAGCTGTCAAGGCAGCTTGCTTGCTAGTTACGTCAGAAAGTTGTCAGCGGGCCAACCAGCTGGCTTGCTGGTTAAGCCAACTAGTTAAGTCAGTTGGCCAGCCAGCTGGCTAGCTATGTAGAAAGCTAGTTAAGTTAGCTAGCTAAGACAGCTGGTTAGCTAGGTATCTAGCTAGTTAAGTAAGTTAATTGAGTCAGCTGGCTAGCCAGCTGGCTAGATATATAACAAGCTAGTTAATTCACCTGAGTAGTGAGCAGGCCAGCTATTTACGTCAGCTAGTTAAGTCAGCTGTCTCCTCTGCTGTCTAGCTAGGCAACGATCTACTTAAGTCAATTGGCTAGCCAGCTGACAAGCTAATTAATTCAGATAAGTAAGTCAGCTGGCTAGCCAGCTAGCTAGCTAGGTAGAGAGCTTGTTTAGTCAGCTGGCTAGCCAGCTGGCTAACTAGTTAATCAGATAG
>NW_007166502.1:0-715 GCF_000164805.1 Carlito syrichta
CGGCTGCCTAGCCAGGAAGCCAGTCAGGTATCTAGCTAGTTAAGCTAGAAGGCTAGACCTGGAGACAGACACTTAACTATTTAGTTAAGTCAGCTGGCTAGACAGCTATCCAGCCCAGTTGCTAGTCAGCTAGTTATGTCAACTAGTTTGCCATCTAGCTTCTTAAGTCAGCTAGAAAGTCAGCTAACCATTCAGTTAGCTTGTGAAGTTAGCCAGCTAGTCAGCTTGCTAGTCTTCTAGCTAATTAAGTTACCTAGCTAGTCATATAAATTGTCAGCTAGATTGTTAAGTCAATTAACCAGCTAACTAGCCATATAGCTAGCTAGTTAAGACAGCAAGCTACAGAGTTACATAGCTTGTTTGCCAGCTAGTTATGTCAGCTAGATAGCCAGCTACCTAGTCAGCTAGCTAATTAAGTCAGCTAGCAAATAAGCTGGTTACTTAGCTAACTAGTCAGCTAGCAACTCAACTATCTGGTCAGATAACTAGTTGACTCGCTTTCCATCAGGTAAGCTAATTAGTCAGCTCACTCACCTGCAAACTGGTCAGCAACTAGTCAGGTCACTCACCATCCAACAGGTCAACTAAATTTTCAGCTCGCTCACAGGCCAACAGTTCAGCTAACTAGTCAGTTTGGTTGCCAGCTGCCTAGTTAATTCAGCTCACTGGGTCGGCTTGCAAGCCAGCCGACTAGTTAAGGCTGCTCACATGTTGG
>NW_007166503.1:0-360 GCF_000164805.1 Carlito syrichta
ACCTGCTCGTGCACCTTCAGCATTCACCAAAACTTACACACTTGGCCTCGACCTCCATCACTTCTTGTGGATTGCCCCTTAGACTTGGACACAACCCATGTACACACCCTCAGCCACCACCCACTATTGTGTGTGCCCTTGGCTTCTGACAACACCCACTCATGCACCCACAGCCTTGGAAGACACCCACGAACATCCCCTTTGCCCCCACTAACTCTCGTGTTCATGCCATTGACCTTGGCCAACATCTGCATGCACACCCTTGACCTCCATCAACACTTGTGCATGTGCCCTTGCCCTCAGATAACATGTGTGTTTGACCTTGACCTCTGCTGTCACTTGAGTACACACACTTGCCTT
>NW_007166504.1:0-888 GCF_000164805.1 Carlito syrichta
AGACTTAACTAGTCAGCAGTTGAGCGAGCCAACCGGTGAACTGACTTAACCAGTCAACTGGCGAACAAGTCAACTGGTTAGCTGATCTGTTGGCCTGCGAGCTAGCTGACTATTTAGTTGACCTGTTGTCTGGCAAGCAAGCCAACTAGTTTGCTTACTGGTTCCAGGCGAGCAAGCAGAATAGTTAGCTGACCTGATTTAAAGCAAGCAAGCCCACAAGTTAACTTATCAGCTAGCTGAGATTTCAGCCGACTAGTTAGCTAAATAACTAGCTGACTAGTTACCTGGCTATCTATTTGATATAACTAGCTAGCAAAAAAGCTGTCTAGCTATCTAGCTAGCTGACTTAAATAGATAGCTAACTGGGTAGTTAGCTGGCTAGCTGACTTAACTATCTAGCTGATTAGTTAGCTGATTTAATGAGCTAGCCAGCTAACTTAGCTACCTAGCTACCTGATTGACTTGATGGCTAGACAACTGACTTAACTAGCTAGCTATCTGGCTGGCTAGCTGGCTAGGCAGCCAACTAGATAGGTACCAGGATGGCCACCTGGCTAGCCAGCCGACTTAAATAGCCAGCCAGCTGGCTACACAATGAGATAGCCAGCCTGTTTAACTAGCCAGCCACCCTGCTGGTAAGCCGGCTAGCCAGCCAATTTAACTAGCTGGCCATCTACTTGACTAGCCTGCAAACCAGCCAGCTTTACTTGTCACCCAACTAGCTAGCCAGCCGGTTAACCAGATGACTTAACTAGCTGCTTTAACTTGATAGCCATCTAGCTATCCAGCTGGCTTAACTAGCTAGCCACCTAGCTAGCCATCCAGCAAGCCAGCTCACTTAACTCAATGACATACTAGCAAGACAGGTGGCTAACCAGGTGACTTAAT
>NW_007166505.1:0-677 GCF_000164805.1 Carlito syrichta
AAATAGCCAGCCAGCTGGCTACACAATGAGATACCCAGCCTGTTTAACTACCCAGCCACCCTGCTGGTAAGCCGGCTAGCCAGCCAATTTAACAAGCTGGCCACCTACTTGAATAGCCTGCTAACCAGTCAGCTTTACTTGTCACCCAACTAGCTAGCCAGCCGGTTAACCAGATGACTTAACTAGCTGCTTTAACTTGATAGCCATCCAGCTATCCAGCTGGCTTAACTAGCTAGTCACCTAGCTAGCCATCCAGCAAGCCAGCTCACTTAACTCAATGACATACTAGCAAGACAGGTGGCTAACCAGGTGACTTAATTAGCTACCTACCTAGTCAGGTGGCTAGCCAGCTGACTTAACTAGCTGAATTAACCAGCTAGCCAGCTGGCTAGTCAGCTGACTCAACTGGCTGACATAACTAATTTGCCAGTTGGCTTGCCAGCTGACTTAACTAACTGACATCTCAGGCTAGCCAGGTGGCTAGCCAGCTGACAACTAGCTAGCTACGTCCATATCCTGCAGGCTTGCCAGCTGACTTGAATACCTACCTTCCTAGCTAACCAGCTGGCTAGCAAGCTGACTTAACCAGATGACTTAACTAGCTATCCAGCTGGCTAGCCAGCTGACTTAACTAGCTAGCTACCCAGCTAGGCAGCTGTCTAGCCAGCTTACTTAAC
>NW_007166506.1:0-679 GCF_000164805.1 Carlito syrichta
GGTCAGAGCGCATCCTCTCTGCTCTCAGGGGCACCCCACTTCCCACACCTCGGGGAACCAGGCGGAAGGAGGACGCCAGGGGTGGAATGTCTGCCTACGAACCTAGGCTCCTCAGGATCCTCTGGCGATGGTCCCGTCCCACCCTGCAAGAGAAGGTCGGATCCGAGGCTGCTTCGCTCTCCCGGGATGCACGTCGAGTCGCCAGATCTCTCCGCCCTGCGCGGCGACCACACCGAGCACCCAACCTGGGCCAGGGAGCAACGGTCACTTCCCCGTCCCCCTGGCTCAGTATGCAAATCCGAGCACCACCAGGAAGTGGCTGGAACCTCTCGGCCGAGCCCCGAGGCAGCCAGTTCCTCTCCCGCCGCGCCGGGCAGCGCCGCCACCGCTCGCTCCCGGGCCATGGCACCTCCGGGCCGAAGCGCTGCAGCCTCCAGCTCACGCCGGCGGGGCGCCTGCAGCCCCGCGCCGCGCGTGCCCCTTCCCGGCCCGGAGCCCTCTCCTCGCGCGGGCCCCGCTGGGCCGTCCCGTCGCGCCCACCACCCTCGAACTCAAGCCACCGTGGAGCTCCGCCGCCCCGAAACGTTCACCGCGAGCGGGTGAGTGGCCGGCGCCGGCCCGGGGTTGTGGCGCAGGGACCGCGGACGTGCCACCCGCTGAATTTCCGGGCACGGAGTCG
>NW_007166507.1:0-389 GCF_000164805.1 Carlito syrichta
AAGGGAAGCCCGGGTATGAGAAGCCCGAGAAGTGTGCACAGAGGGTGACAGGAGGAGGGGTCCAACCTGGGCAGAAAAGATCTCTGCCATTTGATGAGGAAAAAGGAAGTCAGTCAGAGGGTAAGACTCCGAATGAGACAAACAACTCCATGTAAATGCTCATCTCTTTCAGTCCACTTCCTATGTCGATGGTGATGGGCCTGCATCTTCTGCCAGCATGAATGATCTGGAGGTAGGTGGCCCAGGACCGAGCCCAGGGACCCTGCAGCCCAGTCCCCTGTCTGCCCTTCACAGTGGGGACTGGTGCTTCTCTGCCAGCTGAGACAGCACACACCCTCAGCCCTAAGGATTGCTTTCTCTGCCTCTCCACCAACCCTCACCCACCTCTC
>NW_007166508.1:0-798 GCF_000164805.1 Carlito syrichta
CAGTTCTGCCTGGGCTTGAGTTTCCTGATGAGATAGAATTTGGAGGTATGCGGTCTCTTTTAGCCAGGAGAACCCTGGGTTAAAGGTCCACTGGAATGGAATCCTCAGAGTGGAGGTCTCTTGTCTGTCCTTTCTTTGCTGTGTTCCTGCCATTAAAACCAATCCAGGTTGGGTGCAGGACTCTTGCCCATAAGCCAAGCCCTTAGGAAGGCTTAGGTGAGAGGATTGGATTTTGACCCCAGCCAGGACAACATAGTGAGACTTCCTTTCTACAAAAAAGATGAAAAAAATAAGCTGGTGATGGTGGTGTGCACTTGTATCCCAGATACTCTGAATGCTGAGACAGGAGGATAGCCTGTGACCAGGAGTTCAAGGCTGTGGTGAGCCGTGATTGTGCCATGGCACAGCAGCCTGGGTGACACCTTTGAGACTCTGACAAAAAAAAAAAAAAAAACCAGCATCTTTCATGCAGTTTGTAGTTAATGAATGCACATTTTCACATCACAAACTTATGAAAAGGTAGCCCTTATTTTCTCAAACTTCATTTCTGGAGATTTGTTGCTGTCCTTGAAAAAGTATCCAGGCCAGGTATAGTGCCTCATGCCCGCAATCACATCAAATTTGGAGCCGATGTAGGAGGATCTCCTCAGTCAGGAATTGAAGATCACCCTTAGCAACATAGCAAAAACCCATCTCTATAAAAAAAATTAATATATAAAGAGAATCTAGATTCAAGCTTTCCATTCTGTAGTCAGCAAAAACCAAGGAAGACTCAAGTGCTCTTTCCTGGGGAACTTG
>NW_007166509.1:0-581 GCF_000164805.1 Carlito syrichta
CCATTCTTCTCCATTCCCTTCCTCTCAGTTCCATTCAATTCCATTCCATTCCACTCCATTATTTCAATTTCTCTTCATTCGATTCCTTTCCATTCCACTCCATTCCATTAAATTCCTATAAGTTTCATTCCGTTCCTCTCCCTCCATTCCATTCCATGCTATTCCCTGTCCTTCCATTCCATTCCATTCGTCTCCATTCCATTTCACTCCATTCCTCTGCATTTCATTCCATTCCATTCCATGGCGTTTCATTCCATTCCATTCCACTTAATTCCAACCCATTCTTTCGAGTCCATTCCATTCCTCTCCAATCCATTCCTTTCAATACCATTCCATTCCACCTCATGCCATTCCAATCCACTCCGTTCCATTCCATTCCTCTCCCTTCCATACAATTCCTCTCCATTTCATTCCATTGAATTGCTCTTTATTCCATTCCATGAATCCCTATTTCATTCCTCTCCATTCCATTCCACTCCGTTCCATTTCATTCCATTCCTCTCCATTCCATAACTCTTCAGTTTCTTCCATTCCTCTCCATTCTATTGCATTAAATTCCAATCCATTCCTCTCCATTACCG
>NW_007166510.1:0-587 GCF_000164805.1 Carlito syrichta
TCCATTCCACTCCGTTCCATTTCATTCCATTCCTCTCCATTCCATAACTCTCCATTTTCTTCCATTCCTCTCCATTCTATTGCATTAAATTCCAATCCATTCCTCTCCATTACCATCCATTCCATTCCTATTCATACCATTCCATTACATTTCATTTCACTGCCTTCCATTCCGTTGTTTTCCTTTCCTTTCCATTCCTTTCCATTCCATTCCAGTCCATCGCTTTACATTCCACTCCACTGCATTCCATTAAATTCCTCACCATTCCATTCCATTCCATGCCACGACCTTCCATTCTTTTCCACCCAAGTTCATTCAATTCCTCTCCATTCCACTCCTTTCCATTCCTCTCCATTCCATCCTTTTCCATTCTATTTCATTCGTCTCCATTCTATTCCATTCCATTCCCTTCCATTCTTCTTCATTCCCTTCCCCTCCATTCCATTCCATACCATTCGTCTCCATATCATTCCATTCCTCTCCATTCCATTCCAATTCTCTCCACTCCATTCCATTGTATTCCACTCCACGCAATTCCATTCCTCTCCACCCCATTCCATTCCATTCCTCTCCATTGGATTCCATTC
>NW_007166511.1:0-373 GCF_000164805.1 Carlito syrichta
ATACCATTCGTCTCCATATCATTCCATTCCTCTCCATTCCATTCCAATCCTCTCCACTCCTTTCCATTGTATTCCACTCCACGCAATTCCATTCCTCTCCACCCCATTCCATTCCATTCCTCTCCATTGGATTCCATTCCATTCCTCTCCATTGGATTCCATTCTATTCTATTGCACTCCTTTCAACTCCATGACACTCCACTCCATTCCATGCCAATCAATCCCATTCCATTCCAGTCCATTGAATTTCACTTGTCACAATTTCATTCCAATCCATTTCGTTCCTTTCCATTCCACTCCATTCCATGCTCTTGTTTCCATTCCTTTTGATTCCTTTCCATTCTATTCCAATCTCTTCCATTCCTCTCCATTC
>NW_007166512.1:0-478 GCF_000164805.1 Carlito syrichta
CCTCTCTAATATATTCCATTCCTCTCCCATCCATTCCATTCCATTCCACCTCATGCCATTACAATCCACTCTGTTCCATTCCATTCCTCTACATTCCATTCCTCTCCCTTCCAAAAGATTCTTCTCCATTTAATTCCATTGAATTGCTGTTTATTCCATTCCATTCCATCAATCCCTATTTCATTCCTCTCCATTCCATTCCACTCCATTCCATTCCATTCCATTCCTCTCCATTCCATTCCTCTCCATTTTCTCCATAGCTCTCCATTCTATTCCATTTAATTCCATTCCATTCCTCTCCATTGCAGTCCATTCCATTCTTCTCCATACCATTCCATTCCATTTCATTTCACTGCCTTTCATTCCATTGTATTCCTTTCCATTCCATTCCTCTCCATTCCATTCCATTCCAGTCCATCTCATTACATTCCACTCCACTCCATTCCATTAAATTCCTCACCATTCCATTCCATTCCAA
>NW_007166513.1:0-605 GCF_000164805.1 Carlito syrichta
CCATTCCATTCCCCTCCATTCCATTCCATTCCTCTCCATATCATTCCATTCCTCTCCATTCCTTTCCATTCCTCTCCACTCCATTCCATTGTATGCCACTCCATTCAATTCCATTCCTCTCCATCCCATTCCATTCCATTCCATTCCTCTACATTCGATTCCATTCCATTCCACTCCATTCCTTTTTATTCCATTCCTCTCCATTGCACTCCCTTCCATTCCACTCCTCTCCATTCCATTCAATTTCTCTCCATTCCATTCGTCTCCATTCCATTCCATTCCATTCCATTTGAATCCATTTCATTCCACTCCATTCCATTCTTCTCCATTCCACTCTTTTACATTCCATTCCAATCCTCTCAATTTGCTTCCATTTTAAACAATTCCATTTCATTCCATTCATCTCCATTCCATTCCATTACATTGTATTCCTCTCCTCTCCATTCCATGCATTCCATTATTCTCTATTCCATTTCCTTCCATTCCATTTCATTTCTCACAATTCTATTTCATTCTCTTCACTCCAATCCATTCTATTCCATTCCATTCAATTCCATTCCTTTCCATTTAATTCCATTCCATTCCGTTCCATTCCTCTCCAGTCT
>NW_007166514.1:0-1148 GCF_000164805.1 Carlito syrichta
CTCCATTCTGTTACAGTCCTCTGAATTCCATTTATTCCTTTCATTTCCTCTCCATTCCATTCTGTTACATTCAATTATAATCCATTCCTCTCCATTCTATTACATTCCAATCTTCTCCTTTCCAATCTTCTCCATTCCATTCCATTCCTCTCTATTTCATTCCATTCCATTTCTCCCCATTCCTTTACTCTCCATTCCATTCCTTTCCTCTACATTCCATTCTTATCCATTTCCATCCATTTCTGTGCATTCCATTCCATTCCTCTCCATTCCATTTCGTTTCTGTCCATTCCATTCCTCTCCATTCCATTTCATTACACTGCATTTATTCCATTTCATTCCTCTTCATGCCATTCCTCTCCCTTCCATTCCATTTCATTCCTTTCCATTCTATTCCTTTCTATTCCATTCCTCTCCATTCCATTTCTTTGCATTCCTCTACATTCCATTCCTTTACATTCCATTCATCTCCATTCTGTCCAATCCTTTCCATTTCATTCCATTCCATTTCTTTTGTTACACTCTACTCCTTTCCTTTCCACTCCATTCCATTCTACTCCATTTCTTTTCATTCCTTTCCATTACTCTCCATTCCATTCCATAACTCTCAATTCTATTCCATTCCATTCCATACATCTCTATTCCATTCCTCTCCATTCCTTTCCATTCTATGCCATTCCACTCCATTCCATTCCATTCCTCTTCTTTCCATTCCATTCCACCCCATTCATTCCATTCCACTACACTCCACTTTATTCCACTGCCTTCCATTCCATTCCATTCGTCTCCATTGTATTCCATTCCATTCAATTGCATTCAACTGTGGTGTATACCTCTCCATTCCACTCCAATCCATCCCAATCCTCTCCATTCCATTCCATTCCTCTCCATTCCATTTTATTTCACTCTATTCCATTCCATTCCACTACATTCCATTACCTTCCGTTTCTCTCCATTAGATACAAATTCATTTCACTCCACTCCATTTCATTTCACTCCACTCCATACCATTACATTCCTCTCCACTCCATTCATTCCGTTCCATTCATATTCATTCCTGTCCATTCAATTCCATTCCATTCCCTTCAATTCCATACCATTCCATTCCACCTCATGCTATTCCAATCCAATCCGTTCCATTCCATTTT
>NW_007166515.1:0-502 GCF_000164805.1 Carlito syrichta
CATTCCACCTCATGCTATTCCAATCCAATCCGTTCCATTCCATTTTTCTACATTCCATTCCTCTCCCTTCCATACCATTCCTCTCCATTTCATTCCATTAAATTGCTCTTTATTCCATTCCATTCCATTCCATTCCATCAATCCCTATTTCATTCATTAAATTGCTCTTTATTCCATTCCATTCCATTCCACTCCATTCCATTCCTCTCCATTCCATTCCACTCCATTCCATTCCTCTCCATTCCACTTCTCTCCATTTTATTTCATTCCTTTCCATTCTATTCCATTAAATTCCATTCTATTCCTCTCCATCCCATTTTATTACATTTCATTTCACTGCCTTCCGTTCCATTGTATTTCTTTACTTTCCATTCCTCTCCATTCCATTCCATTCCAGTCCATCGCATTCCATTTCACTCCACTCCATTCCAATCAATTCCTCACGATTCCATTCCATTCCATGCCACTCCAATCCATTCTATTCCACCGAAGTCCATTCAAT
>NW_007166516.1:0-3385 GCF_000164805.1 Carlito syrichta
CCCATTTCACTCAATTCCATTCCACTCCATTCCATTCATCTCCAATCCATTCCATTTCATTCCATTCCTCTCCATTCCATTCCATTCCTTTTTTTTCCATTCCATTCGCTCTAGTCCAATTAATTCCGTTCCTCTACATTCCATTCCATTCCATTCCACTCCATTCCATTCCATTCCACTCCATTCCTTTCCATTCCATTCCTCTTCATTGCACTCCCTTCCATTCCACTCTTCTCCATTCCATTCAATTTCTCTCCATTCCATTCCATTCCATTCCATTCCTTTCCATTCCATATCTCTCCATTCCATTCCATTCCTCTACATTGCATTCCATTCCACAACATTCCATTCCATTTCATTCCATTCCATTCATCTCCATTTCATTCCATTTCTTTCTATTCTGTTCCTCTCCTTTCCATTTCATTCCATTCCGTTCCACTATACTCAATTCCATTCCTCTCCATTCCATTCAATTCCATTCCTTTCCATTCCATTACATTGCGTTAATTCATCTCTATTCCATTCTATTCCATTTCTCTGCATTCCATTCCATTCCCTTTCGGGTTTACTCACCTCCATTCCATTAGACTCCATTCCATTCCACTGCTTTCCAATCCACTCCATTCCTCTCCATTCCATTCCATAACTCTCGATTCCATTCCACTTCATTCCAGTCCTCTCAATTCCATTTCATTCCATTCCATTTCATTGCATACCATTCCTTTCCACTCCATTCCATTCTCGCCATTCCTCTCCATTCCATTCCATAACTCTCCATTCCATTCCACTTCTTTCCAGTCCTCTCAATTCCATTCCATTCCATTCCATTTCATTCCATACCATTCCTTTCCACTCCATTCCATTTCTTGCCATTCCTCTCCATTCCATTCCACTTCATTCCAGTACTCTCAATTTCATTCCATCCCATTTCATTCCATACCATTCCTTTCCACACCATTCAATTTCTCTCCATTACTTTCCATTCCATTCCATTCCATTCCCTCCATTCCATTCTGTTTCTCTCCATTCCATTCCACTCCATTCCATTCCATTCAACTCCACTCAACTCCATTCCACTCGATTCCATTCATTTCTCTCCAGTCAATTTCATTACATTGTATTCAATTCTTCTCCATTCCAATCCTATCCATTTCATTCCTCTCCATTCCTTTCCATTAAATTCGTATCCTTTCCATTCAATTCCATTCCATTCCATTTCAATCCATTCCTTCCATTTCATTCCTCTCCATTCAATTCCAGTCCATTCCCTTCCATTCCTTTAATTTCCATTCCTCTCCATTCCATTTTATTCTATTCCTACCCATTCCCTATCTTTCCATTTCATTCCATTCTATTACACTCCATTCTATTCCCTTCCTCGCCATTCCATTCCATTTCACTCAATTCCATTCCACTCCATTCCATTCATCTCCAATCCATTCCATTTCATTCCATTCCTCTCCATTCCATTCCATTCCTTTTTTTCCATTCCATTCGCTCTAGTCCAATTAATTCCGTTCCTCTACATTCCATTCCATTCCATTCCACTCCATTCCATTCCATTCCATTCCACTCCATTCCTTTCCATTCCATTCCTCTTCATTGCACTCCCTTCCATTCCACTCTTCTCCTTTCCATTCAATTTCTCTCCATTCCATTCCATTCCATTTCATTCCATTCCACTCCATTCCATTCCTCTTCATTCCACTCTTTTAGATTCCATTCCAATCCTCTTCATTTGCTTCCATTTTAATCAATTCCATTCCATTCCTTTCCTCTCCATTCCTTTTCATTACATTCTATTCCTTTCCTCTCCATTCCATCCATTCCATTCCTCTGTATGTCATTTCCTTCCATACAATTTCATTTCTCATGATTCTATTCCATTCTTCTTCACTTCATTCCATTCCATTATTTTCCATTTAATCCCATTTCATTCCATTAATCTCCAGTATATTCCTCTCCATTCCATTCCATTCCTCTCGACTCCATTCCTTTCTATTCTATTGCATTGCATTCCAATCCTCTCCATTCAATTCCATTCCATTCCACTCCATTCCATTTATTTCCTCTCCATTTCATTCCTGCCAATTCCATTCCACTCCACTCCATTCCATTTTACTACACTCGATTGCATTCCATTCCTCTCAATTCTATTCCGTTCCGTTCCACTTGACTCCATTCCATTCCACTCCTCTCCATTCTATTTCATTCTTCTCAATTCTATTTTTTCCGTTCAATTCCTCTCCATTCCACTCCATTCCATTCTGTTACATTCAACTATAAACCATTCCTCTCCATTGTATTACATTCCAAACCTCTCCTTTCCTTTCCTCTCCATTCCACTCCATTCCTCTCTGTTCCATTCCTTTCCATTCCATTTCTCCCCATTCCTTTCCTCTCCATTCCATTCCTCTCCATTTCATTCCATTCGTCTGCATTCCATTCCATTCCATTCCTCTCCATTCCATTCCATTTCCGTCCATTCCTTTCCATTCCTCTCCATTCCATTTCATTCCACTGCATTTTATTCTATTCCTCTTCATTCCATTCCTCTCCCTTCTTTTCCATTTCATTCCTTTCCATTCTATTTCATTCCTCTCCATTCCATTTTTTTGCATTCCTCTCCATTCCATAACTCCATTCCTCTCCATTACATAACTCTCTATTTCTTTCCATTGCCCTCCATTCCATTCCATTCCTGTGCATTCCATTCCATTCCTCTCCATTAAATTCCTTTCCACTCCAGTCCACTCTATTCCATTCCATTCATCTCCATTCTATTCTAATCCTTTCCATTCCAGTCCTCTCCATTCTTTTATATTGCTTTGCTTTCCATCTGCTCCACTCTCCTCCACTCCATTCCTTTCCATTGCATTCCTTTCCACTCAATTCCATTCCGTTACATTCCATTCATCTCCGTTCCATTCCATTCTATCCCTCTCCATTCCTTCCAATCCATTCCATTTCATTCCATTCCATTCCATTCCATTCCATTCCATTCCATTTCATTCCATTCCGTTCCATTTCATTCCATTCCATTCCTTTTTGTTACACTAAACTCCATTCCATTCCACTTCTTTCCATTCCACTCATTCCTTTTCATTCCATTCCATTAATCTCCATTCCATTCCATAACTCTCAATTCCATTCCATTCCTCTCCATTCCATTCTTCTCCATTCCTTTCTATTCCATGCCATTCCAATCCATTCCAATCCATTCCATTCCTCTTCTTTCCATTCCATTCCACTCCATTCCATTCCATTCAACTCCACTGCACTTTATTCCACTGCATTCCATTCAAATCGTCTCCATTCCATTCCCTTCAATTCAATTCCATTCAACTGCGTTGTATATCTCTCCATTCCACTCCAATCCATTCCA
>NW_007166517.1:0-494 GCF_000164805.1 Carlito syrichta
CCTCGACATTCCATTCCATTCAATTCCATTCCTCTCAATTTCATTCCTTTCCATTCCATTTGTTTCCATTCCTTTCCTCTCCATTCCATTTCCTCCAATCCATTCCATTCCATTCCTCTCCATTCTATTCCATTCCATTTCATTCCTTTCCTCTCCATCCCATTCCTCTCCATTCCATTCCATTGTCTTCCATTCCATTCCACTCCATTCCTTTCCATTCCGTTCTTCTCCATTAGATTCCAATCCATTCCATTCCACTCTATTTCATTTCACTCAACTCCATACCATTACATTCCTCTCCATTCCATTCATTCCGTTCCATTCATATCCATTCCTATCCATTCAATTCCATTCCATTCCCTTCAATTATAATCCATTCGTCTCCATTCCTTTGCATTTCATCCTCTTCATTCCATTCTAATCCTTTCTTCTCCATTCCATTCCATTCCTCTCCATTGCATTACATTCCTCTCCTTTCCATTCGATTCGATTCC
>NW_007166518.1:0-809 GCF_000164805.1 Carlito syrichta
CCATCTGCCTAGCTGGGTAGCTACCTAGTTAAGTCAACTGGCTAGCCTGTTATATAGCTAGTTAAGTAACCTAGTTAAGTCAGCTCACTAGCCACCTGGTTACCTAGGTACCTAGGTAAAGTCAGCTGGGAAGCCAGCAGGATACATAGGTAGCTAGCTAGTTAAATCAGCTGAATATCCAACTGACTGTCTAGGTACCTAAGCTGTTAATTCAACCTGCTAGCCAGCAGGCTAGCTAGTTAAGTCACCTAGTTTATTCAGCTGATTAGACAGCTGGCTACCTAGGTAGCAAGATAGTTAAGTCAGCTGACTAATCCGCTGGCTAGCTAGTTAAGTCACCTAGGTAAGTCAGCTGGCTAGCCAGCTGGCTAACTAGGTAGCTTGCTAATTAAGTCAGTTGGCTAGATATATAATAAGCTAGTTAATTCAGCTGACTAGAAAGCAGGCCAGCTATTTAAATAAGCCAGTTAAGTCAGCTGGTTAGCCAGCTTCCTAGCTAGGTAGTGAGCTACTTAAGTCAGTTGACTAGCCAACTGGCAAGCTAATTAGGTCAGCTAGGTAAGTCAGCTGGCTAGCCAGCTAGCTAGCTAGGTAGAGAGCTAATTAAGTCACCTGTTATCCAGCTGGCTGACTAGTTCGTTCAACCAGTTGAGTCCGCTGGCTAGCACCTGGCTAGCAGGTTATGACAGCTAGTTATGTCAGCTGACTTGCCAGCTGTGTAGTTAGGTAGCAAGCTAGTTAAGTCAGCTGGCTAGCTATTTAAATCAGCTAGTAAATTCAGCTGGCTTCCCAGCTGACTAGCTAGGTGA
>NW_007166519.1:0-377 GCF_000164805.1 Carlito syrichta
TGTAATGTCCTGTATATGAGGACTCCCTTTCCCAAATCCGGTTTGGAAACCCTGATTCTTGTTTTGTCATTAGCAAGATGTCATGTAGATATTGTGTCAGATTAACCATGTAAAAGAAGTTTCAAAACCCTGATTCTAGTTTAGCCCTTAGTAAGAAGTCGTGTAGATTTTTTGATAGAAGAAACGTGGAAAATAGATTTCGTCCATTTTTTAGTGAGAGGTCATGTAGTTTCCTGTATATGAGGATTGCTATTACCCACATTCATGCCTCGACCCCCTGATTCTTCTTTAGCCGTCAACAAGATGCCCTGTAGATATTCAGTACTGAGAATTTGTATAACCCAGATTCCTTATTTTTGTCAACAGTCGTGCAGTTA
>NW_007166520.1:0-338 GCF_000164805.1 Carlito syrichta
GCCTTATTTCTCTCCTTTTACTTAATCTGAAATACATATTCCTCCACTCTACATCTTTTCTCTTCTCCAGTAGAATTACATAGATACACTCTTCCACCCTCATTTCCGCATATAATCAATCTCTGACTCATTCTGTTACATAGTAACCGCATAAATACTTAACATCCCTTTACCCAGACACTCTGTGTACCCTCCTTAGGCTAGACCAGACTAGAAAACATTTCTGTCATTAAGAGAATGCTCTTTCATAAGTGGTTTTTCTCACCACATGTCACTTAATCAACAATGCCTTCAACCCTTCCTAAAGCTGCACACCCGGCGAGCTCATATGCATTTCC
>NW_007166521.1:0-354 GCF_000164805.1 Carlito syrichta
AAACATTTCTGTCGTTAAGAGAATGCTCTTTCATATGTGGTTTTTCTCACCACATGTCACGTCATCAACAATGCCTTCAACCCTTCCTAAAGCTGCACACCAGGCGAGCTCATATGCATTTCCTAAAACACATACTTACTGTCTCTAATTAGAACAAAGTGAAACAAATAGCAAGTACATGTCTGTACACGTTCACGTGCATCATCACACTGCGTAACACATACACACACTCATCAACATCCCCTTTCACCAATACCAGAAGTACTCAGCAGATATATCCCAGGAGACACATACAACTTCTTGAAATGCACCGCCTACTCATTACAGACATCCCAGTACACACCACAAATAATA
>NW_007166522.1:0-801 GCF_000164805.1 Carlito syrichta
TGAATAAATGGATTAAGGTTTCATCGATTAGGTTATGGAATTATACCTGAAAGAACATCTAGTGGGTGGGGAATGCTCTGACTGTGTATAAAAGACCAGTTGTAATTTCCATTAAATGGCTTCTGCACTAGACTGGGGTCCAGTCTCTTTTTTTTTCTCTCTCTCTCTCTCTTTCTCTCTTTCTTCTTCCCCCCAATTGCTGATGCCATCTCCACCTTTGGTGTACCCTGAACCCGGCTGGAGCTGGTCTCCAGCAAGTGGCGCCTGAATGTGGGACCTCAAGGTAAGCTTTCTTTTTCTTTTTTGGGACAGATAGGACCTCACCCAGGGTGCTACAGACCTCTCTGTATACACAGGCAGAGCAAGGAAGGGTGAACAGTACAAGAGCAGTGATAGAATCATGGGCCAGAGTGAATCTAAAGAAAGGAACATGTCTACTCGTATTTTTAACATATTGTCTGATAGGGGAACCAATTGGCTTGACTTTTGCATTTTGTATGCCTTAGCTTTATGGAATATGATACGAGATGCTTTAAACCCACAGCGCAATTTCTCTAAAATTCTGGCCAAAAATAAAGACACTCTCCTGCTGGACGTAGCCTCGGTGCTTCCTTTAGATAATGATTTTTTCCCCGAAGAGGAGATGGAGTTGGAGGAGGAAGTGAATGGGTATCATAAGTGAAAAAAATCCTGGTAATGTTGCCAAGGTACCTCCTCCCATACCCTTTACTAGAAATAAGGTGAAAACACTGAAATTCACACCTGGGTATGTGTCTCCGGCTAATGTAGGTATGCAGGGAG
>NW_007166523.1:0-981 GCF_000164805.1 Carlito syrichta
TGACCTAGCTACAGTTCTCCCAAACACCTCATACTGCTTTCACCTCCTTACCTGTCCCATGGCTTTTCCTCAATCTGGAATGTCCCCAACTGTTCAACTCTTTTATGTTCATCTATCCCAGGCCATATTTGAAAAAAATGATTTAATCTTGTCAGAGAACTACAAAACACTGATGAAAGAAACTGTAGATGACACACACAAATAGATGAATATTCCAAGCTCATAAACTGGAATAATCAATATTGTTAAAATGATCGTACTGCCCAAAACAATCTACAGATGCAATGAAATCCCTATCAAATTACCACCATTTTTTCACAGAACTAGAAAAAAAAAATCCTAAAGTTCATAAGGAACAAAAAAAGCCCAAGTAGACAAAGCAATTCTAAATCAAAAGAACAAATGTGACGGTAATGCATTGCCTGGCTTCAAATTGTACTAGAAGGCTATGGTAATGAAAGCAGCATGACTGGCACAAAAATAGGCAGATCAATGAAAAGAAACAGAGAAGCTAGAAATAAAGCCACAAACCTACAACCAAGTGATTTTTGACAAAGCTGAGAAAAATAAACAAAGGAGAAAAGATACCTTATTCAAAAAATGGTGATAGAAAAATTGGCTAACCATATGCTGAAGGATGAAACTAGACCCCAGCCTCTTACCATATACATTAATGAACTCAAGATGTATTAAAGACTTAAATGGAACAGAGGGGGCAAGATGGCGACGGCATAGGTGAACCTGTGAGATTCTCTGAACGGACCAAGACTGCAAACTGCTGAATAGATAGACTGTAAAGCAGAGGGAAAAGTGAACAAAACCAGAAGACCCTCATAAGGAAGAACAGGTCATTGCAGAAGAGAAATAAAAGCAACCCCACCTTCCCTCAAAAACAGAATTGAAGAGGGGGAGGGAAAGGGGTAAAGGGAGAAATATCTACACAAATGAAGAAAAACCAAAAGAAGAGTATGGGTCTCTCCC
>NW_007166524.1:0-713 GCF_000164805.1 Carlito syrichta
TAGGAATAGAATTAGTCATTAAACTAATAGAATCAATGAAGCACACTCTGAGACATCTCGTTTAAGTACAATGTCCTTTCAGGTCTGATTTCTCGTTTTTTTTTTTTTTTTTTTCAAGCTGGTAAATTAGTTTGCAGTTAGGGTCAGTTCCCCTGATCTGCTGTGAAGGACAGTTCAGAATAACCTCGGTTCAGAAGTTTAGTCTATGTCTTTATGAAGCTTGTCTCTCCCATTTCGGTGTTGTTACCTTGAATCGCCAGCAGGTGGTGCTATCTCATCTGCTCGCCCCAGAGGGGGTGGGGCCGGACAGGAACAAGATGGCTGCCTGCCTCCGAGCAGGCAACAGGAGCCCCGCGCCGGGTGGGCAGGACAGTCTCCGTCGCAGGAGAGGTGGCAGCGATCCCAGCAGATCTTCCCTGAAGCGGTTTGATGTGGATCTCCTCCGGCCGGGTTGTGATGAGCTACCCGTGCCAGAGGCCGCGGCGGGCGCGGCGGCGGCGGCGGCGGGAGCGCTGGTGGGGGGAGGGGCTGCGGCAGCAGCGGGAGAGGAGGATGCAGTAAAAATGTCCAGTCCTTGCGATGTTCCAGTGATAGCGATGGC
The DNA here is from genome assembly GCF_000164805.1 of Carlito syrichta. Classification (NCBI taxonomy): domain Eukaryota; kingdom Metazoa; phylum Chordata; class Mammalia; order Primates; family Tarsiidae; genus Carlito; species Carlito syrichta. The sequence goes on from NW_007166524.1 coordinate 602, forward strand.
CGAGCTCTGTTTGAGGAGTAGGCTGCAATGCTGGGGTCCCCAGCCTCCCGGGGGCGAGAGTCAGAGACCCACTGCAGATCTCCCTTGCAGAGGGCTTCAGACACCGGGTTGG
>NW_007166525.1:0-878 GCF_000164805.1 Carlito syrichta
GTTTTTTTTTTTTTTTTCAAGCTGGTTAAATTAGTTTGCAGTTAGGGTCAGTTCCCCTGATCTGCTGTGAAGGACAGTTCAGAATAACCTCGCTTCAGAAGTTTAGTCTATGTCTTTATGAAGCTTGTCTCTCCCGTTTCGGTGTTGTTACCTTGAATCGCCAGCAGGTGGTGCTATCTCATCTGCTCGCCCCAGAGGGGGTGGGGCCGGACAGGAACAAGATGGCTGCCTGCCTCCGAGCAGGCAACAGGAGCCCCGCGCCGGGTGGGCAGGACAGTCTCCGTCGCAGGAGCGGTGGCAGCGATCCCAGCAGATCTTCCCTGAAGCGGTTTGATGTGGATCTCCTCCGGCCGGGTTGTGATGAGCTACCCGTGCCAGAGGCCGCGGCGGGCGCGGCGGCGGCGGCGGCGGGAGCGCTGGTGGGGGGAGGGGCTGCGGCAGCAGCGGGAGAGGACGATGCAGTAAAAATGTCCAGTCCTTGCGATGTTCCAGTGATAGCGATGGCCGAGCTCTGTTTGAGGAGTAGGCTGCGATGCTGGGGTCCCCAGCCTCCCGGGGGCGAGAGTCAGAGACCCACTGCAGATCTCCCTTGCAGAGGGCTTCAGACACCGGGTTGCCAGGTCGCCATCTTGCCTAATTCTAATTCTTTCAGTTAAATTATAATAAACCCACCAAGACGTGGGATCATGTGATCTCTTCTCTGGAACTTTGTAACAGGGCCTAGGAAGTCTGCTTAGTAATAAATGATTTGCCTTGAGAAAGTAAGCAGTGCGGTGGAAAGGAGAGATTTAGCAGTTCACCACTTTTATTCCAATTATGACTCAGCTGGGATGTCTTATTTGACAGTGATCTGTGTTAAGGAGGTATTTTTTGCTTCC
>NW_007166526.1:0-412 GCF_000164805.1 Carlito syrichta
ACGACGCCACCACTCAGCCTCTGGCACCTGCGGGGAATGACCCACAGGGCTCTCAGAGCTAAACAAAGGCCCTAAGCAGGACTCGCACTCACGCGCCCGCAGGGCGACCCCGCCAAACGATGGCACAGAGAGAGGCCCCCACGTCAGAAGACACGAACTCCGCCAGCACCGTGACACAAAGAGCAGGGGAGCGAGGTCAGGCCGGGCACCACCCCCTCACCTCCCACGCACCACCCGCGTGGCGGGGAGGGGAGACTGAGGGCCCACGGGCAGCACGAGAAGAGCGGTCCCGGCTCAACGCGAACGTCCGTCCCTCGCCTGGCGCGGGAGGTCCGCCCCGCGAGAACTTGACATCACCACATCGGTCACTGAGGGCCCCCAGGGAGGGGCGGTCACAGCAAAGGCAGCCGTC
>NW_007166527.1:0-1273 GCF_000164805.1 Carlito syrichta
GAATGGAATGGGATGGAGGAGAGTGTAATATAATGGAGATTAATGGAATGGAAAAGAATGAAAAGGAGAGGAATGGAATGGAGGCATATGGATTCTAGAGAAATAGATTGGAATGCATTGGAATGGAAAGGAATAGTTGGCAGAGGAATTGAAGGGAAATTCGAGGTTTTGAATGGTAAAGAATGGAAAGGAATGGAAAGAGATGACATGCAATTTAGAGGAATGTGATGGAGAGGAATGAAATGGAAAAAATCGATTTGAGAAGAATGGAATGGAGAGGAATAGAATAGAAAGAAATGGAATGAAGAGAAATGGAAACGAGAGAAAGGGATAAAAAAGGAATAGAATGGATTCGAAAGGAATGGAATGGTATTTAGAGGAATGAATGGAATGGAAAGGAATAGAGTGGAATGCATTGAAATGGAGATGAATGGAATGGCTAGAAACGGAATGGAACTGAATTGAATGGGAAGGAATGGAGTGGAATGGAATGCAATCAAAAGGAATGGAAAGAAGAGAAATAGAATAGAGAGGAATGGAATGGAAAGGATTGAAATTGAATGAAAAAGAAAGGAGTGGAAGAGAATAGAAGGGAATGCAATGCAGAGGAATGGAATGGAATGGAATGGAATGGAATGGAATGGAATGCATTCAAATGAAGATTAATGGAATGGAGGGGAATGGAACTGAGTGAAATAGAATGTTGAAGAATGGAATGGAAAGGAGTTAATTGGGGGGCCGTGGAGACGAACGGAATGGAATGGAGTGCAATGGAATAAAGATGAAAGTAATGGAGAGGAATGGAATAGAGAGAAATTGAATGCATAGGAATGGAATGGAATTCAGTGGAAGGGAGAAAAATGGAGTGGGAAGGAATACAGTGGAATGGGATGGAGAGGAATGGAATGGAGTGGAATGGAATGGAGTGGAATGGAATGGAATATAGAGGAGTGGAATGGAGAGCAATAGAATGGAGTTGAATGGAATGGAATGTAGAGGCATCCAAAGGTAAGGAATGGAAAAAGATTTAAAAAGAAGGGATGGAATATAGAGAAATGGAATGGAAACGAATGAAATGGAGAGAAAAGTGAGGCAATGGAATGAAGAAGAGTGGAAAGGAATGTAAAGAAAAGAATATAATGAAGAAGAATGGAAAGGAAGAAAGTGGAATGGAATGCAATGGAATGTAAAGGAATGAAAAGGAATGGAATCAAAAGGAATGGAAAGGAATAGCATGGAATGGAATGCCTGGGAATGGAATGGAATGGAGATG
>NW_007166528.1:0-337 GCF_000164805.1 Carlito syrichta
AATGTAGACGAATCCAATGGTAAGGAACAGAAAGAATCGAAACATTTTGAAAGTAATTTAGAGGAATGGAATAGAAAAGAATATAACTGATAGAAGAGGAAGGGAATGGAAAGCAGAAGACTGGAATGCAATGGAAAGAAATGGAATGCAATGAAGAGGAAGGGAATGGAGAACAGTGGAATGGAAGGGAAAGCAATGGAGAGCAAAGGAATGTAATGGAATGGAGAGGAATGGAATGGAATGAAGAGGAATGGTGAGGATTGGAGTTGAATGGAATGGAATAGAGAGTAATGGAATAAAACAGAAAGACAGGAATGGAGAATAATGGAATGAATTG
>NW_007166529.1:0-448 GCF_000164805.1 Carlito syrichta
TGAAATGGAGTGGAATGGAATGGAATAGATTAGAAAGGAATGGAGTAGAATGGCATGGAAAGGAAAGAAAGCAATTGAATAGATGAATGGAATGGAATGGTGAGGAATGGAATGGAGAGGAATGGATTGGAATTGAATGGAGAGGAACGGATTGGGATGGTGTGGAATGAAAATGAATGGAGAAGAATGGAATGGAGATGAATTTAGGGGACTGTAGTCGAACAGAATGGTATAAAATATAGTGAAATAGAATGGAGAGGAGTGGAATGGAGTGAAATTAAGAGTAATGGAAAGGAAAGGAAGGGGTTGGAATTATATGGATTGGAGAGGAATACAATGAAGAGAAATTGAATGGAGAACAATGGAATAGAGAGAAACGGAAAGGAGAGGAATGGAATGGACAAAAATGGAATCGAATGGAATGGAATGGTATCGAGTGGAATGACTG
>NW_007166530.1:0-795 GCF_000164805.1 Carlito syrichta
CTCTCCATTCCATTCCATTCCTTTCTATTCTGCTCCATCCCCTTCTATTCCATTTCATTCTTCTCCATTCCATTCCATTCCTTTCCATTACAGTCCATTCCATTCCTCTCCATTCCATTCCTCTCCATTCCTTTCCACTCAATTCCATTCCATTAGTCTGCATTCCATTTCATTCCATTCCTTTGCATTCCATTCCTTTCCTCTCCATTCCATTCCATTCAACTCCAATTCTCCTCATTCCATTCCATTGCATTCCTTTCCATTCATCTCCATTCCATTGCATTCAATTCCATTTCATTCCTTTCCATTCCATTCCATTCCTCTGCATTCCATGCCATTCCAATCCATTTTTCCATTCCATTCTAACCCATTCCATCCCATTTCATTCCTGTCCATTCCATTCCATTGCATACAATTCTTCTCCATTCCATTCCTCTCCATTCCTTTCCATTCTATTCCTCTCAATTCCATTCCTTTCCATTCTAATCCAATCATTTTCATTCTCCTTCTTTCCTTTCCATTCCTTTCCATTCCTCTCCATTCCATCCCATTCAATTCCTTTCCATTCCATTCCATTCCTGTCCATTCCATTCCATTCCATTCTGCTCCATTACTTTCCATTTCATTCCATTCCATTCCAATCCATTCTTCGGCATTCCATTCCATTCCTCTTCATTCCATTCAATTAAATTCCTTTCTTCTCCATTCTATTCAAAACCATTCCATCCCATTCCGAACCATGCCAATCCATTCCTCTTCATTCAATTCCATTGCATACAATTCTTCTCCATTCCA
>NW_007166531.1:0-3551 GCF_000164805.1 Carlito syrichta
GGAATGGAATGGAATGGAATGGAATGGAACGGAATGGAATGGAATCGAATGGAGAGGGATAGGAATGGAATGGAAAGGAATGGAATGGAGAGGGTTGAAGATGATTGGATTGGAATGGAAAGGAATGGAATAGAATGGAGAGGAATGGAATGGAAAAAATGGAAAAGAATGAAATGGAATGGAGAGGAATGGAATGGAGAAGAATTGTATGCAATGAAATGGAATGGAGAGGAATGGAATGGAGAAGAATTGTATGCAATGAAATGGAATGGAGAGGAATGGAATGAAAATGAATGGGATGGAATGGAATGGGAGGGAATGGGTTGGAATGGAATGGAAAGGAATGGAAGGGAGATGAATGGAATGGAATGGAGAGGAATGGAATGAAATGGAGAGGAATGTAATGAAATGTGGAGAAATGGAATGGAATGGAAAGGAATAGAATGGAATGGAATGAAATGAAATGGAATGCATGGAATGGAATGGAGAGGAATGGAATAGAATGCAATGAAATGTAATGGAGTGGAATGGAGAGGATGGAATGGAATTTAATGGAATGGAATGGAGTGGAGAAGAATGGAGTGGAATGCAATGGAATGGAATGCAATGCAATGGAGAGGAATGGAATCGAATGATTGGAGATGAATTGTAAGGAATGGAATGAAGTGGAGAGAAATGAAATGGAGAGGAATGGAATGATATGGAATGTAATGGAGTGGAATAGAATTTGAGGAATGGAATGGAGAGGAATGGAATGTAGAGGAATGGAATGGAATGTGAGGAATGGAATGGAATGATACAGGAATGGAATGAAATGGGGAAGAATGGAATGGAATGGAGAGAAATGGAATGGTATGGAATGGAATAGAGAGGAATGGAATGGAATGGAAAGCAAAGGAATGGAAAGGAATGGAAAGGAATGAAGAGAATGGAAAAGAATGGAGAGGAATGGAATGGAGAGGAATGGAGAAGAACTGCCTGGAATAGAATGGAATGCAGTGGAATGGAATGGAATAGGATGGAATTGAATGGAGAGGAATGGAATGGAATTGAATGAAATGGAATGGATTGGAGTGGCATGGATTGGAATGGAGAGGATTGGAATGAAGTGGATTAGAATGGAATGGAATGGAGATGAATTGTAAGAAAAGCAATGGAATGGAATGGAAGGAAGAAAAAAGGAGTGGAATGGAATTGAGTAGGAATGGAATGCAGAGAAATGGAATGGAGAGGAATGGAATGGAATGCAATGGAGAGGAATGGAATGGAATGATTGGATATGAATTGTAAGGAATGGAATGGAGTGGAGAGAAATTAAATTTAATGGAATGGAGAGGAATGGAATATATGGAATGGAAAGGAGAGGAATGAAATGGAGATGAAGGGAATGGAGAGGAATGGAATGAAATGGAATGGAAAGGAGAGGAATGAAATCTAATGCAATGAATTGCAATGGAATGAAATGTAGAAGAATGGAATGGAATGAAGAGGAATGGAATGGAATGTAGAGGAATGGAAAGGAATTGGGAGGAATGGAATGGAATGCAATGGAATGGAATGTAGCAGAATGGAATGCAATGGAGAGGAATGGAATGGAATGGAGAGGAATGGATTGGAATGGAGAGGAATGGAATGGAATGGAGAGGAATGCAATGCAATGGAATGGAGAGGAATGGATAGATTGGAATGGAATCAAGAGGAATGGAATGGAATATAATGGAATGGTGACGAATGGAATGGAATGGAGAGAAGTGAAACGGAGAAGAATTGTATGCAGTGGAAATGAATGGAGAGGAATGGATTGGCATGGAATGGAATGGAGAAGAAAGGAATGGAATGGATTGGAATGGAATGGAATGAAGAGAAATGGAATGGAATGCAATCGAATGGAATGGAATGGAATGGAGAGAAATGGAATGGAACGCAATCGAATGGAATGGAATGGAATGGAGAGGAATGGAATGGAATGCAAAGGAATTGAATGGAATGGAATGGAGAGGAATGGAATGGAAAGGAATGGAGAGGAATGGATTGGAATGAACAGGAATGGAATGGAGAAGAATTGTATGCAATGGAATGGAATGGAGAGGAATGGAATGGGATGGAATGGGTTGGAATGGAATGGAAAAAATGGATTGGAATGGCATGGAATGCAGAGGAATGGAATAGAATGAAATGGAATTGAATGCAATGGAATGGAGATGAATAGAATGGAATGGAGAGAATTGGAAAGGAATGCAATGGAATGGAATAGAAAGGAACAGAATGGAGTGCAATGAAATGGAATGGAATGCTGAGGAATGGAATGGAATGGAATGCAATTGAGTGGAAAGGAATGGAATGGAATTGAATCAATGGAATGGAGCCAAATGGTATGGAATGGAATGGAATGGAGAGAAATGGAATGAACTGTAATGAAAAGGAATGGAATGGAATGGAAAGGAATTAAATGGAATAGAAGGGAATGGAGTGGAATGAAAAGGAATAGAATGGAATGGAATGGAGAGGAATGGAATGGACTGGTATGGAATGGAATGGAGAGGAATGTACTGGAGTGGAATGGAATGGATTGGAAAGAATTGCAATGTAATGAAAAGGAAAGGATTGGAATGAAATGAATTGGAATAGAATATAGAGGAATGGTACGGAATTGAATGGAATAGAATGGAATGGAATGGAATGGAGTGAATTGTAAGGAATGGAATGGGGAGAAATTGAATGGAATGGATTGGAATGGATTGGAGAGGAATGGAATGGAACGGAATAAAATTCAAAAGATTGGAATGGAACGGAATGGAATAGAATAGAATGGAATGGAGAGGAATGGAATGGAATGGAATGGAATGGAATGAAATGGAATGGAGTAGAATGGATCATAATGGAAAGAATGGAATGGAATGGAACAGAATGGAATATAGATGAATGGAGTGGAATGGAATGGAAAAGAATGGAGACGAATTGTAAGGAATGGAATGGAATGAAACGGAATGGAGAGGAATCAAATAGAATGAAAAGGAATGGAGTGGAATGGAGAGGAATGGAATGGAATTTAATGGAATGAAATGGAGTGCAGAAAAATGGAGTGGAATGGAATGGAATGCAATGGAGAGGAATGGAATGGAATGATTGGAGATGAATTGTAAGAAATGGAATGGAGTGGAGAGAAATGGAATGGAATAGAGAAAAATGGAATGGAATGGAATGGAGAGGAATGAAATGGAATGGAATGGAATGTAGAAGAATGAAATGGAATGGAAAGGAAAGTAAAGGAGAAAAATGGGATGGAATGAAGATGAATGAAATGGAATGAGGAGAAATGGAGTGGAATGGAATGGAGACGAATGCAATTGACTGGAATGGAATGGAGAGGAATGGAATGGAAAGGAATGGAATGGAATGGAGAGGAATGGAATGGAATTGAATGGAATGGAGAGGAATGGAATGGAATGGTGGGGAATGGAATGGAATGCAGAGGAATGGAACATAACAGAGAGGAATGGAATGGAGAGGAATGGACTGGAATGGAGAAGAATGGAATGGAGAAGAACTGT
>NW_007166531.1:3571-6887 GCF_000164805.1 Carlito syrichta
AATGGAATGGAATGCAATGGAATGGAATGTAGCAGAATGGAATGCAATGGAGAGGAATGGAATGGAATGGAGAGGAATGGATTGGAATGGAGAGGAATGGAATGGAATGGAGAGGAATGCAATGCAATGGAATGGAGAGGAATGGATAGATTGGAATGGAATCAAGAGGAATGGAATGGAATATAATGGAATGGTGACGAATGGAATGGAATGGAGAGAAGTGAAACGGAGAAGAATTGTATGCAGTGGAAATGAATGGAGAGGAATGGATTGGCATGGAATGGAATGGAGAAGAAAGGAATGGAATGGATTGGAATGGAATGGAATGAAGAGAAATGGAATGGAATGCAATCGAATGGAATGGAATGGAATGGAGAGAAATGGAATGGAACGCAATCGAATGGAATGGAATGGAATGGAGAGGAATGGAATGGAATGCAAAGGAATTGAATGGAATGGAATGGAGAGGAATGGAATGGAAAGGAATGGAGAGGAATGGATTGGAATGAACAGGAATGGAATGGAGAAGAATTGTATGCAATGGAATGGAATGGAGAGGAATGGAATGGGATGGAATGGGTTGGAATGGAATGGAAAAAATGGATTGGAATGGCATGGAATGCAGAGGAATGGAATAGAATGAAATGGAATTGAATGCAATGGAATGGAGATGAATAGAATGGAATGGAGAGAATTGGAAAGGAATGCAATGGAATGGAATAGAAAGGAATGGAATGGAGTGCAATGAAATGGAATGGAATGCTGAGGAATGGAATGGAATGGAATGCAATTGAGTGGAAAGGAATGGAATGGAATTGAATCAATGGAATGGAGACAAATGGTATGGAATGGAATGGAATGGAGAGAAATGGAATGAACTGTAATGAAAAGGAATGGAATGGAATGGAGAGGAATTAAATGGAATAGAAGGGAATGGAGTGGAATGAAAAGGAATAGAATGGAATGGAATGGAGAGGAATGGAATGGACTGGTATGGAATGGAATGGAGAGGAATGTACTGGAGTGGAATGGAATGGATTGGAAAGAATTGCGATGTAATGAAAAGGAAAGGATTGGAATGAAATGAATTGGAATGGAATATAGAGGAATGGTACGGAATTGAATGGAATAGAATGGAATGAAATGGAATGCAGACTAATGGAATGGAATTGAGTGGAAAGGAATGGAGAGGAATGAAATGGAATGGAATGGAATTGAATCAATGGAATGGAGACAAATGGTATGTAATGGAATGAAATGGAGAGGAATGGAATGGACTGTAATGGAAAGGAATGGAAAGGAATGAAGAGGACTGAAATGGAATAGAAGGGGATGGAGCAGAATAGAAAGGAATGGAATGGAATGGAGAGGAATGGAATGGACTCGTATGGAATGGAATGAAGTATAATGGAATGGAATGGAGAGGAATGTACTAGAATGTACTGGAAAGCACTGGAAAGGAATGCGATGTAATGGAAAGGAATAGAATGAAATGGACTGGAATGGAATGTAGAGGAATGGTATGGAATGGAGAGGATTGGAATGGAATGGAAAGGGATGGAATGAAATGGAATGCAATGGAATGGAATGGAGATGGAGATGAATGGAGTGGAATGGAATGGAATGGAATAGAATGGAGATGAATTGTAAGAAATAAAATGGAATGGGGTGAAAAGGAATGGAATGGAATGGAATGAAGACAAATGGAATGGAACAGAATGGAATGGAGTGGAATGGAATGGAATGGGGATGAATGGAATGGAATGCAGTAGAATGGAATGGAGTGAAATGGATTGGAACGTAATGGAATGGAATGGAATGGAAATGAATTGTAAGGAATGAAATGGAAGGGGGAGAAATTGAATGGAATGGATTGGAGAGGAATGGAATGGAATGGAATGAGATGAAATAGATTGGAATGGAATGGATGGAATTGAATGGAATGGAGAGGAATGGAATGGCTGGAATGGAATGGAATGGAATGTAGAGGAATGAAATGGAATGAGAAGGAATGGAGAGGAATGGAATGGAGAGGAATGTGACTGGAATGGAATGGAGAGGAATGGAATGAAATGGAAAGGAATGGAATGGAATGGACTGGAAAGGAATGGAGAGGAATGGAATGGAATGGAATTATGTTGAACCAATTGAATGGAGATGAATGGTATGTAAAGAAATGGAATAGAGGGGAATGGAAAGGAATGGAATGGAATGAAATGTAATAGGAATGGAAAGAATAGTAAGGAATGGAATGAAAATTGTATGGAATGGAATGGAATAGTGTATAATGGAATGGAATGGAATGGAATGGAAAGGAATGCAATGGAATGGAATGGAGTGGAATGGAATTGAATGGATTGGAATGGATTACAATGGAATGGAATGTAGAGAAATGGTATGGAATGGAATGGAATGGAATGAAATGAAATGGAAGGGAGAGGAATGGAATGGAATGGAAAAAAAGAATGGAGTGGAGAGGAATGGAATGGAAAGGAAGGAATGGAATGGAATTGAATGGAGAGGAATGGAATGGAATGGAAAGGAAGGAATGGAATGGAATGGAATGGAGACGAATGGAGTGTAATGCAATGGAGTAGAATGGAATGGAATGGAGTGGAATAGATCTGAGATGAATTGTAAGGAATGGAATGTGGAGAAATGGAATGGAATGAAGAGGAATGGAATGGAATGGAAAGAAATGGAATGGAATGGAATGGAGATGAATGAAGTGGAATGAAATGGAATGGAGTGGAATGGAATGGAAAGGAATGGAATGGCATAGAAGGGAGATGTGTTGTAAGGAATGTAATGGAATGGGAAAAAATGGAATGGAATGGAGAAGAACAGAATGGAATGGAATGGAATGCAACGGAATGGAATGGAATGGAATGGAGGGCAATCGAATAGGATGGAATGAAATGGAATGGAGTGGAATGGAGAGAAATGGAATGGAATTTAATGGAATAGAATAGAGTGGAATGGAAAGGAAAGCAATGCAATGAAGAGGAATGGAATGGAATGGAATGTTTGGAGATGAATTGTAAGGAATGGAGTGGAGAGAAATGAAATGGAATGTAATGGAGAGAAATGGAATGATATGGAATGGAGTGGAGTGGAATGGAATGGAGAGTAATGAAATGGAATTGAATGGAATGCAATGGAATGCAAGGTAGAAGAATGGAATGAAATGCATAGAAGTGCAATGGAGAGGAATGGAATGGAATGCAATGGAATTCACAGGAATGGATTGGAATGTAATGGAATGGAATGCAAAGGAATGGAATGTAAAAGAATGGAATGGAATGGAATGTGTTGG
>NW_007166532.1:0-1619 GCF_000164805.1 Carlito syrichta
CTCAATTCTGTTTGAAAAGAAATATTATAAGCCCTTTCTAATCTCTCCAGCAGCAGAGATGATTTAAGGTAATGACATTTAATGATAGTGCCTTGTTATCATTTGAGGAGAGTTTGGGAAAGGGGATACTTCCGCAGTAAGGGCAAAGTGGGGACCAACGTGAGGCCTGAGCTTTACCTGTACAATGACCATCTATATACCTAATCCTGAATTGTACCTCTCATATTTAAAATAAAAAAAAGTAAAAAAGGATAATCTCTTGATTTTGTTTGTTTTTAAAAAAATGGCAAGCCGGAGCAAATGTTGGACCCAGACTATTTAAAAGTGCTTTGAAAACCCATGATCACATGTGAGACTTTTTAAAACCCTAAATTATAGTCATATTATTCCTTGAGCAATCAGTCACTAAGGATTTTGGATATGGGTATTTCTAGTGGGGAAAGTCTACCTATCCCATGTGGTTGAATTCAGTAATTAACATGAAAATGCTTAATCCTATAATAATGTTTTGTGTTATTTTGTTATTATTTTCTTGTTGCTATATCCTTTTTTATGATATTGTTTATATTAGTGCCTTTTGCTTTACTGTTTTGCAAGCCAGACTATTATTCAATAACTCACCGTAAATGAATGGCCTTGTTCATGTAGCTTGGGAATGAAGCCATAGGTATTTCTCAGCACCAACACCTATCACTTTACAACATGTTCAGCAACTAATTCTCTCATGTTTTCCTCTTAATTTTGTTTGAGAACATACCTTTAGATGCTTGACATCATATTTTTGCAAATATTTTCCAAATGCCAGAGATTGTTGACTTTGTGGTCCGTATACATTCTGTGCTTCCTTCTCTTCCTCTTCATCCTCTTCTTCCTCTTCCTCTTTCTGCTTTTTCTCTTTCGTTTTCTTCTTCTTCAAGACCCTTTCATCATGTAAGTGTCATTCTTAGCTCACATTGAAAATGACCTTTGAGCTTCTCTTTGCCAATAATCCCTAATCTAATGACTTTGAGTAAATCAATTCTTTGATCAATTATTTGTCTTCCAAGTCTTGTTCTTACTCTTCTGGAGTCTTTAACCAACATGGCTTTTAGAGATCTTCTCCCCAAACATAAATCAGATGATGTCATTCAAACCTCTTCAGTGGATTATGCTAAGCAAAAGCCAAAGGCCTCAAAATGCCTCCAAAGCCCAAGAATCTGAGTTCTTTATTTTCATCCTGATTTCATTGTCTTCTCCTCTCCACACTAAAACCCTCTCTTCCCCAATACATTATTTCTGTTCCCTGCTTACTTTGTGGATGTTCTTGCCTTGTGGCCTTCCCATCTTATTATTCCCTCTGCCTGGAACACTCAACTCCCCAGATATGCACATTATTGTTTTCTAGAACCCTTCATGTTCCTTTTTGAAGTTCACACTCAGTATAATTACCAAGTTAAACCTCTCCCCACCGACTAACACACTTCATCCCCTTTTCTGCATTCCATGTCTCTGTAGTACTTATCCTACATACTATTTATCTTACCCATTTACCTAACTTTTATCTATATGTTTATACTTGTGTTTATATATTTGCTAATTTTTGTTCACCTCTGTCCTCTACCTAGAGAATGAGGATATTT
>NW_007166533.1:0-5172 GCF_000164805.1 Carlito syrichta
CTTCCTCTTTCTGCTTTTTCTCTTTCGTTTTCTTCTTCTTCAGACCCTTTCATCATGTAAGTGTCATTCTTAGCTCACATTGAAAATGACCTTTGAGCTTCTCTTTGCCAATAATCCCTAATCTAACGACTTTGAGTAAATCAATTCTTTGATCAATTATTTGTCTTCCAAGTCTTGTTCTTACTCTTCTGGAGTCTTTAACCAACATGGCTTTTAGAGATCTTCTTCCCAAACATAAATCAGATGATGTCATTCAAACCTCTTCAGTGGATTATGCTAAGCAAAAGCCAAAGGCCTCAAAATGCCTCCAAAGCCCAAGAATCTGAGTTCTTTATTTTCATCCTGATTTCATTGTCTTCTCCTCTCCACACTAAAACCCTCTCTTCCCCAATACATTATTTCTGTTCCCTGCTTACTTTGTGGATGTTCTTGCCTTGTGGCCTTCCCATCTTATTATTCCCTCTGCCTGGAACACTCAACTCCCCAGATATGCACATTATTGTTTTCTAGAACCCTTCATGTTCCTTTTTGAAGTTCACACTCAGTATAATTACCAAGTTAAACCTCTCCCCACCGACTAACACACTTCATCCCCTTTTCTGCATTCCATGTCTCTGTAGTACTTATCCTACATACTATTTATCTTACCCATTTACCTAACTTTTATCTATATGTTTATACTTGTGTTTATATATTTGCTAATTTTTGTTCACCTCTGTCCTCTACCTAGAGAATGAGGATATTTTCTTTATTAGTCACTGCTATATTCCCTGAACACACCCAAAAATCATGTCCAAGAACAGTACCTGGCATTTCATAGGGGATCAATAAGTTGTACTGAATGGGAAAAAAACCGATATGATTCTGAATGCCATGCCTACTATTTGCTGTTGGTGTACCTAGACAGGTTATCTATATCCAGTAAACCTCAGTTTCCTCTCTTGTGAGGTAGACTTATAATAATTCTCATCTCAAAAACTCATTAGAAGAATCAAAGGGAATATGAGGCAATATGCAAAAAGTAGCTGTTATTTTATTTTATTTTTTTGAGTTGGAGTCTCACTCTGTCACCCAGACTGGAGTGCAGGGGCACATTTCTGGTCACTGCAGCCTCGACCTGCTGGGCTCCAGCTTCAGTCTTCCAAGTAGCTGAAACTGCAGGTGCCTCATTCTTCCAAATAGCTGGAACTACAGGCGGGCACTGCCACGCTCACCTAATTTTTTTAAATTTATTTATTTTAGAGGTGAGGTCTTGCCAAGTTGCCTGGGTGGGTTTCAAACCCATAGGCTCAGGCAATCCACTCATCTCTGCCTTCCAAAGGGCTAGGCTTACAGGCTGAGCCACCGAGTTCAGCCCTAAAAGTAGCTTTTATTATCTTCAGCTTGAACTAAGCAGGAAGCCAGTTTTGGAGATGTGTAAAAAAGAGTAAACTTGATCACATTCAGAGCCAAAAGTTAATTCAGTTCTTGTAAAGAGAATACAAAGCCATGAACACTCAGGGACATAGGACATATGAACCACAAAGACATAAACTTAGAATGAAGTTGTATTATTAAATTTATTTGTGAGAGTGAGCCAAGATGTTGATGTTGTCAGGAGAGTGCATTTCATAAGAGATGAGCAGAACTTGGTACATTATAATCACAAAACGTTCCAGGTGGTAGAGATTTCAGAATTCTCAGGATTCAAACAAAGGCAAAAGCAACAATATCCAATATATGACACAAAGGAAATGAAAATAAGTAGAACCAGGCACAGTAACTCGCACCTGTCATCTAGCACTTTGGGAGGCCATGCCAAGGGGATTGCTGGAGGCGTGCAGTCAAGACCATGCTATGCAACAAAGTGAGGCTCTGCCTCTACAAAACAGAAAAATTAACCAGGCAGTTTGTGGGTGCCTATAGTCCCAACTACTTGAGAGGTTGAGGCAGAAGGATAACTTGAGCCCAGGAATGTGAGGCTGTGATTATGTCATTGGACTGCAGCCTGGAAGCAAAGTGAAATTTTGTCTCAAAAAATAAATAAAGGACAGAAGGAAGGAAGATGAATTATGAAAAACATATGTAATGGTAGTGGGGTCAGTTCCTCAAGAAGAGTACTAATCCTAAAAGTACTTTCACTAAACAACAGATCTTAAAAATACCTAATAACAAAAAGCGATAGAACTGAAAAGAGATTGAGATATCCACAATTATTGTGCCAAAATGCATCACTCTTCTCTCTATAACTAATAGAACATGTTGGGCAACAACATAGTTAAGTACATAGAAGACTTGAAAAACACTATCAATAAAGTTGATCTAATTTAGACAATACCTTATCAATAATAGCCTTTTTACACACTTTTAAAGTCAACATGAAACATTTGCCAGTTCATAAAACAAATGTAAATACACATTAAAACATTAAAATCACACAGGTTTTTTTTTACTGCTATATTGAGCAAAAAATAAATAATCAAAAAAATCTTAAAATTCCAATTATTTGACATTAAGCAGCATATTTCTAACTAAGCCACATGTTCATAAGAGATCACAACAAAATTCAGAAATATGTGGAATTGAACAAACTGAAGCACAAGACACAAATTCTGGGGGATAAAGCTTAGTTTTTAGACTTAAAAGTCTATATTTAAAAGTTGTATATAAATCTAAATTTCTGGTTTAAGAAACTAGAAAAAATAATGTATTTCATTAAAATAGAAAGATTGGGTATATAAAACATTAGAAGGAAATAGTGGTTCTCAAAATTGACCCAACTTTTGAAGGGATTTCAATATTTGCAACAAGGAAATATTTGAAAAGTTGGACATCTTATGAAGAAAGTATCTTGACCCTTATTTTGATTCATATAAAAAATGTATTACAGATGTAAGTGTAAAACCTAATGCTGTAAAGTGTTTAAAAAATTGGAAACCTAGGTAATGGAAAGTTTGTTAGGTAAAAATCTTAAAATGAAATTTTTAGAAGACACATTGGTTTTTATAAAAATTAAGATGACTCAGTTCCCTAAACCCATTAAAAACAGAGAAGAGAAAATATTTTTAAAAACATATCTGTGAATGAAATGAACTACATTACATATAATGTAATCTCAATAATAATAAAAAAAGTCAATAAAGAATTGGCAAAGATTTGCATAGATGTTTTATGAAGGAATGATACGGGAGCAAATAAGCACACAAAAAGAAAGATGTTGAAAATATAGTCACTAGGGAGATATAGATTATTCATGAAAATAAGGGTATGATAATTTTTAAAAGGAATTAAACAAGGAAAATAGGAAATAGGTAAGCTCAAGCACACACATACAGAACATAGAAGCAAAATTTTGAATAAAATATACAGCACACTGAGTGCAGACATATGTTTAAAGAATAACATTACTTTTCAAAGTAGGTTAATTTGTGAGATGCAACGGTTATTTCACTTTAGACCAAAGAGTTAAAGAAAAAAAAGACTTCTCATCAGAAATTATGCAAGCCAAAAGACACAAGAGTGATATCTTTAAGGTACTGAAAAACATTCATGCATTTATGACACTGAAAAATTAATGAAAAATAACACAGCCCTAGACAGAGAAAAATCATCTGTTCAAATTCAGTACTGATGACTGATTCTTGATTAAAGAACTAAGCAAACTAAGAATAAAAGACAAATTACTTGATGTGTTCATGGAGTCTATAAAAGAAATATGGAAATTTAAGTTAGTTGCAAAATGATAGGGAAACTCCTTAAAATTCAAAGAGTCTGATAAGGATTTCTGTAGTCACTCCTTCTCTTCAACACTGAATTGAATTCCCCAACCAGTGAAATAAACAATATAACATGCAGAAAGAGAAAAACTATTAATATCAAAAGAAAATATGTGAAATTTGACATAAAAATTCAGCAAATATATTGAAAAAACAGAATTACATATAAAAGTATGATGCATATATAAACAACATTGAATAAAAGTACTTAGCCTGACTAATCATCAGAAAAATGCAAGCCGAAACCACGCTGAGATATGACCTAACCCCAGTAAGAACGGCCATCATTAATAAAACAAACAACAGACGCTAGTGAGGGTGAGGAGAAAAAGGAATGCTTCTACACTGTTGGTTGGAATGCAAACTAGTGCAACCTCTTTGGAAGACAGTGTGGCGAGTTTTGAGAGAACTAGAAATTGACCTTCCATATAATTCAGCAATTCCCCATTGGGAATATACCCGGAGGAACTCAAGTCATTCTACCTGCACACGCATGTTTGTTACAGCTCTAAAGATACCTGCACATGCATGTTTGTTGTAGCTCTATTCACAATAGCAAAAACATGGAACCAACAATACTACTGCCCATTGAAGCTGAATTGGATTTAAAAATGTGATAAATAGTGGAATATTATGCAGCCATAAAGAAGAACAATCATGAACTTCACAGCAACATGAATGGATTTAGAATCTATCATACTCAGCGATTTACACAGAGACACAAAACAGAGTACCATATGTTCTCACTCATAAGCAGAACTTGAACAATTATAACACTATAAGAAAGGGATTGGCAGTAGCAGGAAACTGCCAGGGAAGGAGTGGTGGTCTTGGTAGTTGAGGGAAACTGCCAGGGAAGGGAGGAGCACACCGCATCAACAAGGGTACCTGCATAATGAACAACAGTGTACCTAACCTGAATTGTACCCCACATCTTTAAAAAAAAAGTTGTGTTACAAATAAAAAGTTCTGCTGAAAATGACATCATTCTGTAAAGCAAAATATTATATGACATTCAGGTCTAACTTTAAGAAAATATGTCTGAGTACACACAAATGCCTTCAGTCATGAGAATTTACTGCAGCAAAAATGCAGACAATATAATTTTAATGGTCATAAACTCAGGAGAATGAGGCTAGCATTCCAAGCGATATTAGCTGTTGCGATAGCTCTGTTGTTGGTCCTCATGGTGTACTGACTCCTCTGTACTGCATTTCTGCATCAATTTCATACTGAAGTTTGCTTATTTCTTCATCCCATGAAAACTCACTGATGAAGAATTAGAGTGGTTTAATTATGTCTATTCCAGAGAATGTGCCTATTGTTCAGAGTTCTGTAAGTGATAAGAAAGTAACGATCACTAACATGTAATAAATTCATACTAGGATCCAGCTGCTTTTTAGATCATCTTATATAA
>NW_007166534.1:0-841 GCF_000164805.1 Carlito syrichta
ATAAACCAAATAAGCATAATCAGAAACACAAAAGATGAAGTCAAACGGACCCTGAAGAAATACAAAAGATCATTAGAGACTACTACGTACACTTGTATGGAAACAAACTTGAAAACCAGAAGGAAATGGAAGATTTTCTGACATCACACAACCTACCTAGGTTGGAACAAGAAGAAATTGAGAACCTAAATAAACCAATAACAATCAAGGAAATTGACCACGTAATAAGAAAACTTCCTACAAAAAAAAGCCCTGATCCAGATGGCTTTCCAGCAGAATTCTACAAGACATTTAAGGAGGAGCTGATACCAATCCTACTGAAGGTATTCCAGGCGATTGAAAAAGATGGAACTCTCCCCAAATCATTTTATGAAGCCAACATCACATTGATACCCAAGCCAGGTAAAGATCCAACAAAGATAGAGAACTACAGGCCAATATCTTTGAAGAACATAGATGCTAAAATTCTCAACAAGATCCTAGCAAACCGGATTCAGCAATACATCTCAAAAATCATCCATCATGATCAAGTAGGCTTCATTCCTGGGATGCGAGGCTGGTTCAATATTCGTAAAACCATAAATGTAATTAAATACATCAACAGATGTCAAAACAAAAACCACATGATCATATCACTAGATGCAGAAAAAGCTTTTGATAAAATCCAGCACCCCTTCTTGATAAAAACCCTTGAACATCTAGGCATACGGGGAACCTACCTCAAAATAGTAAAAGCCATCTACGAGAAACCCACAGCCAGTATACTCCTAAATGGACAAAAATTGGAACCAATTCCCCTGAAAACTGGAACTAGACAGGATGCCCACTCTCTCCCCTCCTG
>NW_007166535.1:0-302 GCF_000164805.1 Carlito syrichta
AAATGAAATAATGAAATGAGATGAAATGATGAGATGAGATGATGAGATGAGATGAAATGAAGAAATGAGATGAAATGATGAGATGAGATGAAATGAAATGAAGAAATGAAATGAATGTGATGAAATGATGAAATGAGATGAGATGAAATGAAATGATGAAATGAGATGAGATGAGATTATGAGATGAGATGAGATGATGAAATGAAATGAGAAAATGAAATGAAGAAATGAAATGAAGAAATAAATGAAATGAAATGAGATGAAAGGATGAGATGAGATGAAATGATGAAATGAAATGATGA
>NW_007166536.1:0-769 GCF_000164805.1 Carlito syrichta
GTTCTGATTCACCGGTGCGGTCCTAACCCTTCCCTGGTCAGTGCAGGTCACCGACAGTTAAGTCACCAAATTAAGGCAGCAGGCTAGCCAGCTGGCTACCTAGGGAGCTGGCTACTTACATCAGCTGGCTAGACAGCTGTCTAGTTAGTTAAGTTGACTACTTAAGTCAGCTTGCTAGCCAGATGGCTAGCTATATATCAACCTGGTTAATTCAGTTGACTAGAAAGCAGGCCAGCTGTTTAATTCAGCAAGTAACATCAGCTGACTAGAAGCTGGCTAGCTAGGTAGCAAGTTAGGTAAATCAGATGGCTAGCCATCAGTCTAGCTAATTAAGTGAGCAAGTTAAGTCAGCTGGCTAGGAAGCTAGCTAGCTAGGTAGAGAGCTAGTTAAGTCAGCTGTTTAGCCAACTGGCTAACTAGTTACATCAACTAGTTGAGTCAGTTGGCTACCCAGCAGACTAGCTGGTTAAGTCAACTAGTTAATCAGCTGGCTAGACAGCTGGCTAACTAGATAGCAAGTTAGTTAAGTCAGCTGGCTAGTCAGCTGGCTAGCTAGTAAAGTCAGGTAATTTATTCAGCTGGCTTCCCAGCTGGCTAGCTAGGTAGCTAGCTAGTATAGTCAGCTGGCTAGCCAGCTGGTTATCTGGTTAAGTCAGCTAGTTAATTCAGCTGGTCAGTCAGCTGGCTGAATAGTGAAGTCAGTTAATTAAGTCAGCTGGCTAGCCAGTAGGCTAGCTGGTTAAATCAACTAGTTAAGTCTGCTGTCCAG
>NW_007166537.1:0-776 GCF_000164805.1 Carlito syrichta
TCAGCTGGCTTCAGTAGACAGTCACTCTGCTGGTCAGCCAGCTAGCCAGCTGGCTTATCTAGCGGGTCACCTGACTGTCCAGCGTACTAACCAGCCAGCATAACTTGCCAGGCATCTAGCTAGCTTGCTGGCTAACAAGCTGACATAGCTAGCTGACTTAAGTATATAGCCATCTGGCTAGCCAGCTGGCTTAATTAGCTAGCCTCCTAGTTAGCCAGCCGTCTAGCCAGCTCACTTAAATCACTGAATTAACTAGCTAGCCAACCGGATTAATTACCTAGCTACCTTCCTAGCCAGGTGATAAGCCAACTGAGTTAACTGCCTGGCTTAACAAGCTATCCAGCTGGCTAGGCAGCTGATGTAACTTGAGCTACCTAGCTAGTGAGTTGACTTGACAATTGAATTAACTAGCTGACTTAATGAGCTAGCCAGCTGGCTAGCCAGCTGATTCAATTAACTGAAATAACTAGATAGCCAGCTGGCTAGCCAGCTGACTTAACTAGCTGACATGACTAGCTAGCAAGGTGGCTAGCCAGCTGACAAAAATAGCTAGCTACCTACATATCCCGCTGGCTTGCCAGCTGACTTAATTATGTAGCTAACTAGCTAACCAGCTGACTAGCTAGCTGACATAACTAGGTGAATTAACTAGCTAGCCAGCTGGTTAGCCAGCTGACTTAATAGTTGATTAATGAGCTAGGCAGCCGGTCAGCCAGGTGACTAAACTAGCTGACTTAACTAGATATCCAGATGGCTAGGCATCTGACTTAACTAGA
>NW_007166538.1:0-909 GCF_000164805.1 Carlito syrichta
CACATCCAGCTGACTTAAGTCATTAGCTAATTAGATAGATAGCCTACTCAAGCAACTGAGCCAACCCGTTTGATAAGCAGCTAGCTAGCTGACTCAACCAGATCATTTAATTAGTTAGTTAACTAGGTAACAACCTGACTCAAACTGCTGATATAACGCATTAGCTCACTAGCTAGCTAGCTGTCTTAACCAGTTGACTAATTTAAAAAGCTTACTTAACTAGCTGACTTAGCTGACTTAACTATTTAAATAGCTGACAACTGTCTGATTTAACTAGTTAGCTTGCTGACTTAACTACCTATATTAAATAGTTAGCTAACTATTTAACTAGCTGAGTAATTAGCTGATTAATAATTAGCTAGCTAGTTAGGTAGCAGACTTAAATGGCTGACTTAAATAGTTAGAAATTTAGTGAGCTAGCTGACTTGTCTAGGTAGCTAGGTTGCTAGCTGACTTAGGTAGCTGACTTAAGTAGTTGGATAACGAGATAGCTAGCTGAATTAACGAATTGGTTAATGAGTTATCTAACTGTTTTAACTCTTTGGTAAACGAGTGAATTAGCTGTCTTAACTAGCTGGTTAACGAGTTAGCAAGGTGATTTAATATATGGCTGAGTACACGAACTACTTAGCTGGTTTAACACGTTGACTGACTACTCGGCCGACTTGTTAGCTGGTTTAACATGTCTGCCAACTAGTCGGCCAACTAGTTATCTGTGTTAACTAGCTGACTAACGAGTTGACCCAATAGTTAGCAAGGTTAACTTGTTGCCTGCTTATTTACTGACCAAACTAGTGTGCCAAATAGTTGGCTGAGTATTTAGTTGACCTAACTTGTCGGCCGACTAGTTAGCTGAGCTAAGTTGTCAGCTTACAAGTTGGTTGACTATTCGGTCGATTGGTTAGCTGA
>NW_007166538.1:2132-3289 GCF_000164805.1 Carlito syrichta
TTACCTAGCTAACCAGCCCTCTATCCAGCTGACTTAATTAGCTAACTACCTACCTAGCCAGGTGGATAGCCAGCTGACTTATCAAGCTGACATAACCAGCTAGCCAGCTGGCTAGCCAGCTGACTGAACTAGCTAACTAACTAGCTAGCAGATAGATAGCACTTGTATTAACTAGCAAACTTAACCAGCTAGCCAGCTGGCTAGCCAGCTGACTCAACTAGGTGACTTAACTCGTTAGCCAGCTGGCTAACCAGCTGATTTTACTAGCTGACATCACTAGCTAGCCAGGTGGGTAGCCAACTGACTTAACTAGTTAGCTACATATGTATCCTGCATGCTTGCCTGCTGACTTAGCTATCTAGCTACCTAGCTATCCAGCTAGCTAGCGAGCTCAATTAACTAGGTGACCTAATTTGATAGCTAGCTGGCTAACCAGCTGATTTAACTAGTTAGCTACCCAGCTAGGCAGCTGACTTTACTAACTGACTTAACTAGCTAGCTACCTAGCTAGCCTGCTGAATTTACTAGCTGAAATAACTAGCTAGATGCCTAGCTACCTATATAGCTAGCTAGCTGATTTATTTAGCTGACTTAACTAGCCAGCTAACTGACATAACTAGCTGACTTAATTAGCTGGCTACCTAGTTAGCCAGCTGAAATAACTAGCTATATAACTAGCTACCCAGCTGTCTAGCTCTCTAGCCTTCTGACTTAACTAGCTTATTGATTAGCTAGCGAGTTGGCTAGCCAACTGACTTAATGAGGTGACTTAAATAGCTAGCCAGTTGGTTAGCCAGCTGACTTAACTAGTTGATTTACGAGCTAGGCATCTGGCCAGCCAGGTGACTAAACTAGCTGAATTAACTAGTTATCCAGTTGGATAGCCAGCTGACTTAACTAGGTCTCTACCTCTCTAGTCACCTGGATAGCCAGCAGACTTAACCAGCTGACATAATTAGCTAGCTAGGTGGCTAGAGAACTGACTTAACTAGGTCACTATCTAGCTAACCAGCTGGCTTAACCAGCGGTCTTAACTAATTGGCCTGCTTTCTAGCCAGGTCAATTTAACTAGCTTGCTACACAGCTAGCCACTGGATATCCCAGTGATTTAACTAGATGACATATTTATCTAGCCAGCTGTCTAGCCAGCTGAATAA
>NW_007166539.1:0-1204 GCF_000164805.1 Carlito syrichta
GGCTGAGTATTTAGTTGACCTAACTGTCGGCCGACTAGTTAGCTGAGCTAAGTTGTCAGTTTACAAGTTGGTTGACTATTCGGTCGATTGGTTAGCTGACTTATCTAGTTGACCGGCTAGTTGGCAGACCAGTTAGCTGACACCTAGTCAGCCAGCGAGTGAACCAACAGGTGAGTTGACTTATCTAGTCAGCCTGCAAGTGAGCTGACTGGTCAGCTGACTTAACTAGTTGGCTGGTGAGTGAGCTAACTGGTCAGCCGAATTTAGTTAGCTGGCGAGTAAGCCGACTGGTCAGAAGAATTAACAAGTTGGCCAGAGAGTGAGCTGACCCATGAGCTGACTTAATTGGACGGCTATAGAGCTGATGGGTGAGCTGCCTAAACTATTCAGTCGGCAAGTGAGTCCATCGATGAACTGACATGACTAGTCAGCTGACGAGCAAGGTGACTAGTTAGCCATCCTGTTGGCTTGCGAGCTAACTGACAAGATAGTTGACATGTTGGCTGGTGAGCGAGCCGACTAATTTGCTGACCAGTAGGCAGGCAAGGGAGCCGACTAATTAGCTTGCCTGATGGAAAGTGAGTGAGTCCAGTAATTAGCTGAGAAGCTACCTGATTTGCTAGCCGACTAGATAGCTAAGTAACTAGCTGATTTGCTAGCTGACTTAACTAGATAGCTGACTAGCTAGCTGGGTATCTAGCTGACATAACTAGCTAGAAAACAAGCTATCTGGCTGTCTAGTCAGCTGACTTAACTAGCTAGCTAACTGGCTAGTTAGCTGGCTATCTGACTTAACTAGCTAGCTGACTAGCCAGTTGACTACCTAGCTGACTTAACTAGATAGATGGCTAGCTCGCTGATTTAACCACCTGAGGAGGTAGTTGGCTGGCTAGGAGGATAGCCAGCTGACTTAATTAGCTAGCTTACTGGTTGGCTTGATGACTAGACAGTCAGATAGCTGGCTGGGTTAACTAGCCAGCCACCCTGCTGGTCAGCCGGCTAGCCAGCGGGTTTAACTAGCTGGCCACCTAACTGACCACCCTGCTAACCAGCCGGGTTAACTTGCCAGACATCTAGCTAGCCAGCTGGCTAACCAGCTGACTTAACTAGCTGACTTAACTAGATAGCCATCTGGCTAGCCAGCTGGCTTTACTTGCTAGCCACCTAGCTTGACGGCTGGCTAAAAAGCTCACTTAGCTTGCTG
>NW_007166540.1:0-1141 GCF_000164805.1 Carlito syrichta
CTATCTGACTTACTAGCTAGCTGACTAGCCAGTTGACTACCTAGCTGACTTAGCTAGATAGATGGCTAGCTCGCTGATTTAACCACCTGAGGAGGTAGTTGGCTGGCTAGGAGGATAGCCAGCTGACTTAATTAGCTAGCTTACTGGTTGGCTTGATGACTAGACAGTCAGATAGCTGGCTGGGTTAACTAGCCAGCCACCCTGCTGGTCAGCCAGCTAGCCAGCGGGTTTAACTAGCTGGCAACCTACCTGACCACCCTGCTAACCAGCCGGGTTAACTTGCCAGACATCTAGCTAGCCAGCTGGCTAACCAGCTGACTTAACTAGCTGACTTAACTAGATAGTCATCTGGCTAGCCAGCTGGCTTTACTTGCTAGCCACCTAGCTTGACAGCTGGCTAAAAAGCTCACTTAGCTTGCTGAATTACCTAGCTAACCGGCCCTCTATCCAGCTGACTTAATTAGCTAACTACCTACCTAGCCAGGTGGATAGCCAGCTGACTTATCAAGCTGACATAACCAGCTAGCCAGCTGGCTAGCCAGCTGACTGAACTAGCTAACTAACTAGCTAGCAGATAGATAGCCACTTGTATTAACTAGCAAACTTAACCAGCTAGCCAGCTGGCTAGCCAGCTGACTCAACTAGGTGACTTAACTCGTTAGCCAGCTGGCTAACCAGCTGATTTTACTAGCTGACATCACTAGCTAGCCAGGTGGGTAGCCAACTGACTTAACTAGTTAGCTACATATGTATCCTGCATGCTTGCCTGCTGACTTAGCTATCTAGCTACCTAGCTATCCAGCTAGCTAGCGAGCTCAATTAACTAGGTGACCTAACTTGATAGCTAGCTGGATAACCAGCTGATTTAACTAGTTAGACACCCAGCTAGGCAGCTGACTTTACTAACTAACTTAACTAGCTAGCTACCTAGCTAGCCTGCTGAATTTACTAGCTGAAATAACTAGCTAGATGCCTAGCTACCTATATAGCTAGCTAGCTGATTTATTTAGCTGACTTAACTAGCCAGCTAACTGACACAACTAGCTGACTTAATTAGCTGGCTACCTAGTTAGCCAGCTGAATAACTAGCTATATAACTAGCTACCCAGCTGTCTAGCTCTCTAGCCTTCTGATTTAACTA
>NW_007166541.1:0-795 GCF_000164805.1 Carlito syrichta
TGACAGCTGGCTAAAAGCTCACTTAGCTTGCTGAATTACCTAGCTAACCGGCCCTCTATCCAGCTGACTTAATTAGCTAACTACCTACCTAGCCAGGTGGATAGCCAGCTGACTTATCAAGCTGACATAACCAGCTAGCCAGCTGGCTAGCCAGCTGACTGAACTAGCTAACTAACTAGCTAGCAGATAGATAGCCACTTGTATTAACTAGCAAACTTAACCAGCTAGCCAGCTGGCTAGCCAGCTGACTCAACTAGGTGACTTAACTCGTTAGCCAGCTGGCTAACCAGCTGATTTTACTAGCTGACATCACTAGCTAGCCAGGTGGGTAGCCAACTGACTTAACTAGTTAGCTACATATGTGTCCTGCATGCTTGCCTGCTGACTTAGCTATCTAGCTACCTAGCTATCCAGCTAGCTAGCGAGCTCAATTAACTAGGTGACCTAACTTGATAGCTAGCTGGCTAACCAGCTGATTTAACTAGTTAGACACCCAGCTAGGCAGCTGACTTTACTAACTGACTTAACTAGCTAGCTACCTAGCTAGCCTGCTGAATTTACTAGCTGAAATAACTAGCTAGATGCCTAGCTACCTATATAGCTAGCTAGCTGATTTATTTAGCTGACTTAACTAGCCAGCTAACTGACATAACTAGCTGACTTAATTAGCTGGCTACCTAGTTAGCCAGCTGAAATAACTAGCTATATAACTAGCTACCCAGCTGTCTAGCTCTCTAGCCTTCTGACTTAACTAGCTTATTGATTAGCTAGCGAGTTGGCTAGCCAACTGACTTA
>NW_007166542.1:0-788 GCF_000164805.1 Carlito syrichta
ATTATCTGACCTAACTCATTAGCTCACAAGCTAACTAGCTGACTCAACCCACTGACTTAACTCGTTAGCTAACTAGCTAGCTAGCTGACTCATCCAGCTGACTTAACTCGTTAGCTAACTAGCTAGCTAGCCTACTCATCCATCTGACTCAACCAGTTTGCTAACTAGCTAGCTAACTGACTCAACCAGCTGAATTAACCATTCAGTTTACTAGCTAACTACCTTACTCATCCTGCTGACTTAACCCGTTTGCTACCTAGCTAGTTAGCTGTCTTAAGAAGTTGACTAAATTAGAAAGCTCTCTTAAGTAGTTGACTTTGGTAGCTGACTTAACTACTTAGCTAGCTGACTTAACTGGCTGACTTAACTAGTTAGCTAGCTGACTTAACTACCTGAATTAAAGATGAAGCTAATGATTTAACTAGCTGAATAACTAGCTGACTTAACTAATTAGCTAACTATCTAGGTGGCAGACTTAAGTAGCTGACTTAAATAGCTAGCTAATTAATGAGCTAGCTGACTTAGGTAGATTTCTTAGCTAGCCAGCTGTTTAGCCAGCAAACTTAGTTCACTGACTTAACTAGTTGACTAACAAGATAGTTAGCTGATTTAACGAGTTGGTTAACAAGTTAGCTAACTGTTTTAACTAGTTGGTAAACGAGTAAATTAGTTGTATTAACTAGTTGGTTAACTAGTTAACTAGGTGACATAACTTGTTGGCTGACTAAGCGGCCGACATTTTAACTGGTTTAACACATTGGCTGACTACTCGGCCGACTTGTTAACTG
>NW_007166543.1:0-682 GCF_000164805.1 Carlito syrichta
TAGCCAGAACCATAGGTGTGCACTACTACAGATGGCTAATTTTTTGATTTATGTAAAGATGAGGTCTGCAAGTAGCCCCAGGTGGTCTCAAACTCCTGCTTCAGCCTCCCAAAGTGCTGGGATTACAGACTTGACCCACCACGCCTGACGGGGCTGAGATATTATCAGAGGAGAGATCTCGGAGCTGGGTTATCTTGCTGTAGGGCTTCACCAGGCTATGCAGACGTGAGCACAGCATTGTGGCCTGGTGTTGGGGTGTCATTTTCCATGCTCTGGGGAGTGTTAAGGGCAAGGGAGCTGGACTGTGGACAGTGTTACATCCTAGGGACAAGATATAACAAGGATTGGCACATAGACTTGGAAGAAATCTCCCAGGGGAGCCTGAAAGATGTTCTCAGATATAAGGTTAGTTTGGTAGTTTGCAACTTCTCCCGAGGGGTGTGGAGCCTCATGCTCGTAATTCCAGCACTTTGGGAGGGCGTAGGCAAGAGGATTGCTTTAGGCCAGCCTGGGCAACATAGCAAGACACCATCTCTACAAACAATAAAATACAATAGCCTGCATGGTGATGTGCACTTGTAGACTGAGGCAGAAGGGGCCCTTGAGCCTGGGAGTTTGAGAATGCAGTGACCTACCATTGTGCCATTGCATTCCAGCCTGGGTGACAGAGTGAGCCCCCTCT
>NW_007166544.1:0-909 GCF_000164805.1 Carlito syrichta
CGCTTTAGGCCAGCCTGGGCAACATAGCAAGACACCATCTCTACAAACAATAAAATAAAATAGCCTGACATGGTGATGTGCACTTGTAGACTGAGGCAGAGGGGGCCCTTGAGCCTGGGAGTTTGAGAATGCAGTGACCTACCATTGTGCCATTGCATTCCAGCCTGGGTGACAGAGTGAGCCCCCTCTCTTTCAGTTATTTTTAATTTTTTATTTTTTTATATTTTTTATTTTTTTGAGTTGGATTCTCACTCTGTTGCCCAGACTGGAGTGCAGTGGCTGCTCCTGGCCACTGCAGCCTCGACCTGCTGAGCTCCAGTGATCCTTCCACCTCAGCCTTCTGATTAGCCAGAATTACAGGCATGCGCTACAACACCCAGCTGATTTTCTTGTTTTATTTGGAGATGAGATCTCACCAACTTGTCCAAGCGGTTCTCGAACCCGCGGGCTCAGGCAATCCACTCACCTCAGCCTCCCAAGGCTCGGGATTACAGGCTGAGCCACCGAGCCCAGCTTATTTTTATTTTTATTTTTATTTTTGGGAAGCACAGACAGGCTTCTTTATTCCAAGGATCGGATCTTGCAAGATCTAACATTTCCACCTCCAAGCATTCTCCACTTGTCTATCCAGTCTACTTGATAGAAGTCGTGGTTCCTCCTCCCATCCTGCTTTTGGCTTTCCCCCATCCTTCTTCAACTCTGCAGTGGGATGACTGAAACTATGGGAAAGAGAGCAAAGTAGCTTTCTCACCAGTGGCAGCCACTAGTACTGACTTATCTCTGAAGTATTATCCCCCAAATTCGAAACTCCTTCTTATTCTTCACCCCTATTCAATAATCAAATGGTCCAGGGCAGCAAGAGACATTACTGAAAATCAAGACTTAAGAGTATCATCTAACGTTCCAGAG
>NW_007166545.1:0-998 GCF_000164805.1 Carlito syrichta
AGTGAGTTACCTGACTGACTTAAGCTAGATAACTGCCTAGCCGGCTAACTAATCTTTCTATCTACCTACCTAGCCAGCAGGCTAGCCAGCTGACTTACCTCAGTGAATTGAACAGCTAGCCTGCTGGCTAGTAAGCTGACTTATCTAGCTAGATGCCTACCTACCCACTGGCTAGACAGATGACTAAATTAAATGATTTAACCAGCTAGCCAGTTGTCTATTCAGCTGACTTAACTCCCTGATATCACTAGATAGGAAGGTAGCTATCTGGCTGAGTTAAGTAGCTACCTACCTACCTTGCAGTTTGGCTACCCAGCTCTCTTCACTAGCTGAATTAGCCAGCTAGCCAGCTGCCTAGCCAACTGATTTAAATAGCTCACTACCTAGCTAGCCAGTTGGCTAGCCAGCTGATTTAACGAGCTGACTTAACTAGCTAGCTACCTAGCTAGCCAGCTGATTTAATAGTTAACTAACTAGCTACCTAGCTAGCTTTCTGACTTAAATTGTATGCTAACCAGATAACTAGTTATCTAACATGCTGACTTAAATAGTTAGCTGCCTATCTAGCTAGCTGATTTAATCAGTTAGCTAACTAGTTAGCTTACTCGTTATGTAATATGCTAGCATTGCTGTCATAATCATCTGACTTAACTCATTAGCTAATGAGCTAGCTAGCAGACTCAGCCAGCTGACTTAACTCTTTAGCTAACTAGCTAACTAGCTGACTCATCCAGCTGACTTAACTCGTTAGCTAACTTTCTAGCTAGCCTACTCAAGCAACTAACTCAACTCGTTTGCTCACTAGTTAGCTAGCTGACTCAATCAGCTGACTGAATCCATTAGTTTACTAGCTAACTACCTGTCTCAACCTACTGACTTAACCCATTAGCTAACTACCTAGCTAGCTGTCTTAACCAGCTGACTAAATTAGAAAATTGACTTAACTAGCTGACTTAGCTAGGTGACTAACTACTTAACTAGTTGACTTAACTGGCTGA
>NW_007166546.1:0-978 GCF_000164805.1 Carlito syrichta
AATATCAGATGGAACTAACAAGGCAAGTAGTAACAGACGACACTAAGAAGGCAAGTAGTATCAGATGACGCTAAGAAGGCAGGTAGTATTAGACGACACTAAGATGGCAAGTAGTATCAGACGGCAATTAAAGGCAAGTAGTATCAGACTACACTAAAAAGGCAAGTAGTGTCAGATGACACTAAGAAGGCAAGTAGTATCAGATGACACTAACAAGGCAAGTTGTATCAGATGACACTAAGAAGGCAAGTAGTATCAGATGACATTAAGATGGCAAGTAGTATCAGACGACACTATCAAGGCAAGTAGTATCAGTAGAAACTAAGGAGGCAAGTAGAATCAGGCAACACTAAGAAGGCAAGTAGTATCAAAAGACACTAAGAAGGCAAGTAGTATCAGAAGAATCTAACAAGGCAAGTAGTATCAGATGACACTAAGAGGGCAAGTAGTATCAGACGTCACTAAGAAGGCAAGGAGTATCAGATGGCACTAAGAAGGCAAGTAGTATCAGACGGCATTAATAAGGCAAGTAGTACCAGACAGCAGCAATAAGGCATGCAGTATCAGACGGCACAAATAAGGCAAGTAGTATTAGAAGGGACTAAAAAGGAAAGCATGATCAAACGGAACTAATAAGGCAAGTAGTATCAGACGGTACAAATAAAGCACGTAGTATCACACGGCACTAATAAGGCAAGTAGGATCAGATGGCACTGATAACGCAAGTAGGATCCGATGGCACTAATAAGGCAAGTAGTATCAGACGGCACTAATAACGCAAGTAGTATAAGACGGCACTAACAAGGCAAGTACTATCAGACGACACTAACAAGGGAAGTAGTATCAGACAGCACTAACAAGGAAAGTAGTATCAGACGACACTAAGAAGGTAAGTAGTATCAGAAGACACTACAAAGGCAAGTAGTATTAGATGACACTAAGATGGCAAGTATTATCAGACGGCACTAAGAAGGCAAG
>NW_007166547.1:0-832 GCF_000164805.1 Carlito syrichta
CACTAACAAGGAAGTAGTATCAGACGACACTAAGAAGGCAAGTAGTATCAGAAGACACTACAAAGGCAAGTAGTATTAGACGACACTAAGATGGCAAGTATTATCAGACGGCACTAAGAAGGCAAGTAGTATCAGACTACACTAAAAAGGCAAGTAGTGTCAGACGACACTAAGAAGGCAAGTAGTATCAAATGACACCAACAAGGCAAGTTCTATCAAACGACACTAAGGAGACAAGTAGTATCAGATGACACTAAGATGGGAAGTAGTATCAGATGACACTATCAAGGCAAGTAGTATCAGACGACCTTAAGAAGGCAAGTAGAATCAGGCGACACTAAGAAGGGAAGTAGTATCAGAAGGCACTAAGAAGGCAAGTAGTATCAGAAGACCAAAGGAAGGCAAGTAGTATCAGATGACACTAAGATGGTAAGTAGTATCAGACGACACTAAGAAGGCAAATAGTATCAGATGACACTAAGATGACAAGTAGTATCGTAAGACAATAAGAAGGCAATTAGCATCAGACGACACTAAGAAGGAAAGGAGTATCAGACGACACTAAGAAGGCAAGAAGCATCAGACGTCACTAAGAAGGCAAGTAGTATCAGACGGCACTAATAAGGCAAGTAGTAGCAGACGGCAACAATAAGGCATGTAGTATCAGAAGGCACTAACAAGTCAAGAAGTATAAGACGGCACTAAGAACGCAAGGAGTATAAGATGGCACTAACACGAAAGGAGTATCAGACGGCACTAACAAGCAAGTAGAATCAGACGACACTACACGCAAGTAGTTTCAGACGACACTAACAAGGCAAGGAGTATCAGA
>NW_007166548.1:0-623 GCF_000164805.1 Carlito syrichta
TGGTCTTGGGCTCCTGTGCTCCAGCCAAAACTCCCGTCTCAGCCTCCCAAAATCGTGGGTATTCCCAGCGTGGGCCTCAGCTACAGGCCTTCTGGTTCGTTTTTGAGGAAGGATCTTGGCCAGGCTCAGGGGCTCAGCCTCATCATCCCAGCATTTTGGGAGGCTGAGGCCAGCGGCTGGCCCTAGCCCATGGTCTGAGACCCACCTAGGCAACTTGGCGAGACCTCATCTCTACCCTGCATCCCAAATGAGCCAGGCGTGGTAGCATGCACCTGTCTTTCTGACTCTTTGTATGGCCAGGGAAAATATTGCCTGAGCCAGGCAGGCCGAGGCTGTGGTGGCCGGGAGCAATCCACCGCCCTCCAGACTGGGGATGGAGTGAGACTGACTCAAAGAAAAAAAGGAAATAAAGAAAAAAAGAAGAGCATCCGTTTGTGTGTGTAGTGGGGATCATTGTGAACAGACAGAGATCATTTGGGTAAGAGGTCCCAGGCTTCGCCCTAGAATTCCTGAAAGATTGAGGATTGGCATAAATTTGGGCTGTGGCTTTGGGAGGCCATGGTGGTGGGTTCCTGAAGCCTGGGGGATGAGACCAGTTTGGACCATGTAGCAAGACCTCGTTG
>NW_007166549.1:0-819 GCF_000164805.1 Carlito syrichta
TCAGGGCGTCTTCATGATAATAAAAAAAAAAGAATGTGGGTTATGGAAGGCCTAAATCCATGAATTCTACAGGGCGCTGGTAAAAGGGCTTATCTGGAATCTGGGCTTCTAGTTCTCCAAATTCTTCAGAGCTACTTGCCACTTGGAAATGAAGTGTCATTATAGATTTCCAGCAACCTTCTGGTCCTCTTGATTGTTGTACCCAAGAACCATTCAGTGCAATTCAGTTGGGTTCCTCTGGACAACTAAAGCCAGATTCCAGGACTGAAAGGATCATCTCGCCATATTTGTGTGTAACTCTTGTCTAAAGATGTACCCTGTAATCCTAAAACTTCCGTGTGGGCATATATTTGATAGTGGCTGGGTTTATTGAGGTTGGTAAGCATGTAATACACATTTTTAAAAGTAACCAGGAATCACGGATACCACATCCCTGGGAAACAGCTGGGCATCTGTCTATTTGCATACAGAATTTTGGAATCCTGATCACCAGGGAAAATCTTGGCATCTTGCTGAGAGTGAGAAGAGAATGCAGGTCCAAAATCCTCCATAGTCAAAATCTATATGGCCTCTTGATAAGGTTCAGTGAGGAATCTGTGCTTGTAGGTCCCTACATTTTTCAGGGCTACTTGTTGAGTGGATACCTAAAATCTTTAATTACAAACCAAGAAGATTCCGGTCCTCTTGATAGTTGTAATCGAGGGTCTGAACCTAAAATTCTGTTTGTTTCTTATGAACATTTTCGGCCATAATCCAGGACCTCAGGAATCAATTGGCATTTCGTGACAAATCCCTCGCTTCAGATTACCTCAACTACAG
>NW_007166550.1:0-913 GCF_000164805.1 Carlito syrichta
CTGGAATTCTATGTTCATCAGGAAATATTTCACGTATTGCTGAGAATGAAGCAGGAATCAGCGTAATGGGAGTCCTCATATACTGGAAACTGCATGGTCTCTTGCTATGGAAGAATAAGGAATCTGGTTACACGAGTCCTCAAATCCCAAAAACCTAGAGTGAGTCTTACTAAGGGAGAAAATAGTATCAGGGATTTGAGCATGAATCTGGGGAATGGGTGTCCTCATATACAGGAAAATTCACGACCTCTTGCTAAGGACGAATATAGAATCTGGGTTACACATGTCCTCAATCCTAAAAACCTATAGGGTATTTTTCTAAGGGCTAAACAAGAATCAGTGTTTCAAAGCAGGAATCTGGGTAATGGGAGTCTTCACATACAGGAAACTGCACAGCCTCTTGCCAAGAAAGAATAAGGAATCTGGTTTTCACAAGTCCTCAATGCCAAAAATCTACTGGGAGTCTTGCTAAGCGCTAAACAAGAATCCGGTTTTCAAAGCAGGAATCTGGGGAATTGACGTCTTCACATACAGGAAACTGCATGGGCCCTTGTTAAGGAAGAATAATGAATTTCGGTTACATGAGTCCTCAATTCCAAAAATGTACAGGGCGTCTTGCTAAGGCCTACAAAGCTCCAGGCTTTGACATCCCCACATTTATCAGAGCTATTTCCTATGTGGATATTATGAATCAGTCACTCCAGAAATCCAACAACATTCTGGTCCACTCGATAGTTTAAACGAAAATATGGAACTAGATTTCCATTTACATTCTGTATCCTCCAACGCCAAAGTCCAGGACACAAGTAATCATCTTGGGTTTCTTTAATGTAAGCCCTGAATTCAGGGTTACCTCAGGCTCCAGAACTTCTGGTAGTGCAGCTGTTCGTAATTAGTACCTTGGCTTTAGATG
>NW_007166551.1:0-737 GCF_000164805.1 Carlito syrichta
CGGTTCCTGCCAGCTCTCCTTTGTGAGGGGAGAGGGGCAAGCTGACCCTCCCACTCAGCAACAAGGACCTTCCATCAAGAAAGGCAAGGGACATATCCCTCACCCGGGGATATTCCTTCCACCCAATCCCAATTTTCATGACTCTATAACCAGTTGCCTTTGAACACACCATGCGCAGTTGAGAATCCGTGTACGATTCTGATGTTTTTGAAGACAGGGTCTGGCCCTGTGGACATGGCTGGGCCCTGGAGACAGCGTCTTTCTCTGCCAGCGTCGAAATCATGGGCTCCTGTAATCCTTCAGCCTCAGTCTCTGGAGTGGCAGGGACGATGGGCATCCCGACCTCAGACCCCCTTTTGGATGGGAGCAGAGATGGGGTCTCCCTGCATGTCCTGGGCTGGCCTTGGGCTCCTGGGCTCCAGCCATCCTCCTGCCTCTGCATCCCAGAGTGCTGGGATTCCAGGCATGGGCCTCTGAGGTAGGGCTTCTGGTTCACTGTCGATGAAGGATTGAGGCTGGTTTTGGGGGCTCAACCTCATCATGTCAGCACTTTGGGAGGCTGAGACCAATGGCCGGCCCCAGCCTGTGGATCGAGACACATCCGAGCAAGTCAGCAAGAGCTCTTCTCTACCCTCCATCCCAAATGAGCCAGGTGCTGTGGTGCACACCTGTCATTCTGGTTCCTCAAAAGCCTGGGGAAAGCCTCGCCCTAGCCCGGCAGGTCAAGATTGTGGTGG
>NW_007166552.1:0-952 GCF_000164805.1 Carlito syrichta
TCTTACTATGTATTGGTTATTAAGAACTCAAGGGTTCGAGACCCACCTGGGCAATTTGGCGAGACCTCATCTCTACAATAATTCAAAAATTAGCCGGTGTGGTAGCACACGCACTACTTGGAAAGCTGAGGTGGAAGGATCACCGGAGCCCAGCAGGTCGAGGCTGCCGTGGCCAGGAGCAGCCACTGCATTCCAGTCTGGGTGACACAGTGAGACTTCAACTCCAAAAAACAAACAAACAAAAAAAACGGAAAAGAACTCAAGGAAGTTCCAACTACTTGGAAGACTGAGTTGGAAGGACCACCTGAGCCCAGCAGGTCAAGGCTGCGGTGGCCTGGAGTGAGCCACTGCCCCCCCCCCCCGCCTGGGCGTGCCCTCTAGCCTGCATGAGAGAGTGAGATAACTCAAAAAAAGAGCTCAAGGAGACCCTGAGCATCAACACGGCACATCTCATCCTCTCTAGACAGCCCCATATATCGGAAGGGGTCAGAGCGCACCCCCTCTGCTCTCAGGGGCACCCCACTTCCACACCTCGGGGAACCAGGAGGAAGGAGGACGCCAGGGGTGGCATGTCTGCCTACGAACCTAGGCTCCTCAGGATCCTCTGGCGATCGTCCCGTCCCACCCTGCAAGAGAAGGTCGGGCCCGAGGCTGCTTCGCTCTCCCGGGATGCACGTCGAGTCGCCAGATCTCTCCGCCCTGCGCGGCGACCACACCGAGCACCCAACCTGGGCCAGGGAGCAACTGTCACTTCCCCGTCCCCCTGGCTCAGTATGCAAATCCGAGCACCACCAGGAAGTGGCTGGAACCTCTCGGCCGATCCCCGAGGCAGCCAGTTCCTCTACCGCCGCGCCGGGCAGTGCCGCCACCGCTTGCTCCCGGGCCATGGCACCTCAGGGCCGAAGCGCTGCAGCCTCCAGCTCACGCCGGCGGGGCGCCTGCAGCCCCGCGC
>NW_007166553.1:0-1039 GCF_000164805.1 Carlito syrichta
ACTAAGCAACTAACATTGAATTTTATTTAATTTTAACAAAATTAAGTGGAAATAGAAACATGGTAAGTGGCTACCCTTTTGGACAGAAAAGTCCTATCCTTAAATGTTATATGTTTTAACTCCTTTGCTTACAACAAGTATTGTCATCTCCATTTTGAAGATGAAGAATTGAGACACGGAGAGGTTAGCAATTACCTAAGGTCACACAGCTGGCAAGGAAGTATCAGAGTCAGAAATCAAACTCAGACAATCACAACCATTATGCTATGTACTAATCTTTAGTCCCAAAGAAACTAGATTCTATAGGGAAAGACAAAATCTTGTTTCAAGATGAAAGAAAAAGGGTCAGCAGATATACACAAAATACTTGAAATTTGAATGGAAAGGCCATGAAATTCCTAGGGTACCATCTGTGAAAACAGCTCAGAGCCCTGTCTGCCACTGCCCTCTCTATGATCAGAACCGAATACATTGGATCGGGCACAGCCTTTTCCTAATGTGTTTCTTGAAATATCAGTCTTACAAGAAGGGGAATGGTGGAAGAATGGGGAATTAGCGGTCAGAGATATTAGAGAAAAACAACATGGTATTGTTCTCCTCTTAAGTACATAATGCATGCAGTCTTCTTAAACGTTCTGTTTCATAATCTTTTTGCCATCTTTTTAATTTGACCACTAAAACATTTTGGTAGTAGATGGGCAATATACTGATTGTATGAACATGCATTGAAGTAAGCTAAATTATAATAACTCTAAACTCTTCCCAGGGCCCAAGAATAGGCACATGTGTAGGAACATGCCTCTAATCAAAACATTGTGACTAGTCAGTGTGCCAAGAGTTGAACTTCTAGTCTGCTGGATTTTGCTTTAAGACTTCTGTCTTCAAGCTGCTAAATTGGGCAAGGATCAGTTGCAATCAACATAATCTTACTCTAGTTAGATCAAGTGAAAAGGGATTATCATGCAGTTTTTAGGAAGCATAGATTATTGGAAAGACTGGAGAAGTAAACGTAGGCTGAACTTTTAGCAACAACACCCAG
>NW_007166554.1:0-835 GCF_000164805.1 Carlito syrichta
CTGTTAAACCAGATAAGTAGTCGGCCGAATCGTCAGCCAACAAGTTGTCACCTAGCTCAATCCTTACCCAACTAATAAAGAAAACTAGCTAACTCGTTTACCAAGTAGTTAATACAGTTAGCTAACTCGTTAACCAACTCATTATGTCAGCTAGCTATCTCATTAACCAACTAGT
Organism: Carlito syrichta; assembly: GCF_000164805.1. NCBI lineage: Eukaryota > Metazoa > Chordata > Mammalia > Primates > Tarsiidae > Carlito > Carlito syrichta. The sequence continues at coordinate 176 of NW_007166554.1, forward strand.
TAAGTCAGCTAGCAAAGTCAGCTAGTTAATTAGTTAGCTAGCTAAGTCAGCTAGCTAAGACAGGTAGCTCACTAGTTAGCTAACTATTTAAGTCAGCTACTTAAGTCTATTACCTAACTATTTATCTAACAAGTTAACTCAGATAGTTATTCAGCCAGCTAAATATTTAGCTATTTGATTCAGGTATCTAAGTCAGCTAGATAACTACTTAAATCAGCCGATTATGTCAGCTAGCTAAGTAGTTAAAACAGCTAGCTAAGTCAGCCAGTAATGTCAACTTTCTAATTTAGTCAGCTGGTTAAGACCACTAGCTAGGTAGTTAGCTAACGGGTTGTCAGCAGGTTGAGTCAGGTAGTTAGTTAACTAATGTGTTAAGTTAGCTGGTTTAGTCAGCAGGCTAGCTAGTTAGCAAACGACTGAGTCAGCTGTTTGAGTATGCTAGCTAGCTAGTTAGCTAACCAGTTAAGTCATCTGGATTAGTTAGCTAGCTAGCTCGTTAGCTAATGAGTTAAGTCAGCTGGTTGAGTCAGCTAGCTAGCTCATTAGCTAACGAGTTCAGTCAGATGATTAAATCAGCTAGCTAGCATGTTAGATAACAAGTAAGCACACTACGTAGCTATTCTGGTTAAGTCAGCTAGCCAGCTAGGCGGCTAACTATTT
>NW_007166555.1:0-867 GCF_000164805.1 Carlito syrichta
CACAGGGTGACTGGCTTTAAAGCTATGAAAAATGGGATTGGGAGAGCCGGAGGAACCCAGCCAGGGAAGCTCATGAACTCCTGCACCAAAAGGGTCAGCGACTGGTGGGGGTTGGGACTGGAGGGTGCTGAGCTTGGGAAACCCTCATATCTGGGGGAGCGGGTGAAAGGACTGTGGGAATAAGGTCTGCAGGAGAATGAATTTCTTTCTTTTTTCTTTCTTTCCTTTCATCCTTCCTTCCTTTCATTCTTTATTTTATTCTTTCTTTGCTTCTACCTTTCTTTTTTCCTTTCTTTTCTCTCCCCACTAGGTTTCCCAGGTTGCTCTCATACCACACAACATGGGCCATCATCTTGTCCTGGGCCTCCAAACTGCTGCAATCACTTGCTTTCCATTTAGTCAACATCTGGGCCTTTCTGCCTGGTCTAGAACTCTGTGCCAGAGGCGATCCTCCCTCCGAGGCCTGCCCCCATCCAAAGTTTCCTGGATTTTGCTTGGGTTTGAGCTCAGGGCTTGCTATGGTGTCCAGCCTGGTCTCGAGCTCCCAGACTCCGGCAATCTCCCTGTCTAGGCCTCCCTGAAGTGCTGAGTCTGCCTCCTTCCTGGCCTGGCCTGCCTCCTCCCTCCACACTTGTGCCACATGGAAAAGATGCATGAGATCTCATGGAACAGACTGCCCCAAGTTGGGTGGCCATCGGGCATAGAGCAATCAGGGTGGATCGGCAAGGCCACAGCCAGCCCAGGTTCTGGTTGCCCAGTCTGCCACCTTCAACCAGGATGAGAGCCCCTTCATCTCCCGATCACTCCATCGTCCCAGGACCATGTGGACCTTTACCCGGGGAAACGTGGATGCCCATCATGACACAC
>NW_007166556.1:0-2756 GCF_000164805.1 Carlito syrichta
GTCATCAGGAGGGAGGACATCCCAACATGCCTCAGTGTAGACCGATGACAAAGACACAACTGTACAGTTCCACCACTTCATTCATCCCCAGTGCCTTAGCAATAAGTAATCTCCCACAAATTATCGCCCTTCATGGAGGCTAAGCCCCAGGGAAGGGGATGGGAAGATCCAAAAAAATTGGAAGAAAGGAAGAATAGATGAATCAAGATAATAAATAGCCTGGCTTGGTGGCTCAGCCTGTAATCCCAGCACTTTGGGAGGCTGAGGTGAGTGGATTGCCTGAGCCCACGGGTTCGAGACTTGCCTGGGCAGTGAGACCTCATCTCTACAATAAATCAAAAAATCAGCCGGGTGTGGTAGCGCATGCCTGTAATTTCGGCTACTCGGAAGGTGGGGCAGAAGGATCGCCGGAGCCCAGCAGGTCGAGGCTGCGGTGGCCGGGAGCGACCACTGCACTCCAGTCTGGGTGACAGAGTGAGACTCCAACTCAAAAGAAAACCAGCTTTCCCACCACTGACCTGGGTACACAAGCCAGAAAAAACCCCCTCATCTTTGTCTCCTTCATTCCCTTCATTCAACAACCCAATTATTACTAAAATCTCATTCTTCATCTCTGTGACTGCTTCAAACCCGAAATGGTGGCTAGATGTAAAGTGGAATTTTAACTGTCGCAAAAGGCAGACGGCTAAGAAAGTTGAGCCAATGATAACGTGGAGTCCGTGAAAGCCTGTAGCCATAAAGAATGTTGAGCCATAAACCCCATCATAGATAGTGAAAACGTCTCAAAATATTCTGACGCTTGAAGTAAAGTAGGCACCTAGAATAAGAGTAATAAGTAAGGCTTGGAATACTTGTTTTCGATGACCTTCTATGAGGCTGTGATGGGCTCAAGTAATTGAGATGCCTGAAGCTAAGAGCACGGATGTGTTAAGTAGGGGGACTTCTACTGAATATTTTGCTGTATCTTGGTGGGTGCTCTGGCCTGTCCCCTCTTCCTTCTCCTTCCTCCTGCTGTTCTCAGTCAGGCCCTCACCATCTATTGACTCACCTATTGCTCTAGACTTCTGACTTGTCTCCTGATTTTCACTCTTGCCTCCCTGAATCTATTCTCTATATAACCTACAGAGCAATGTACAATTCAGATAGGCCCATACCATTCTGTTTGTAGCTCCCAGGTATCTATTTCATCTCCTGCCCCTGGCTACCCCACTCCCTCTAGGCTGCTTCTTTCCTCAGTACTTTGCTTATGTGACCCCTGTGCCAAAAACATCCCCCCAGGCCTGCTCTTTGTCTCCTTTCCCTCCAGGCTAGCTCTTGGCTTACTCTGTCAGACTCACAAATAACAGCTTCCTCTAAATATTTGACAAACTGCTCCAACAGATGAATTAGCTGCCCCTCCCTAATGTTTCCTTTCACACCCACTGCATTGCTTTTAAGCACCCATTTATGTGTCTGTCTCCACACTGGAATACATGAGCTCTTCCAGGACAGAGACCACACCTGACTCATTTCTTTATTACTAGAACCCAGCACAGTTTCAGTTTCAGAAGGGGGTAGGGAGAGACAAGGCATAAAGGGAAACAGTCTGTCTGAACAAAGCTTCACACTAGAGCAAACGGTAACAACAGATGAGATTTGAGCCTAGGTCTTTGTGATGCTAACACTGATATCCATTCAGCCACACCTTGTTTCTTCTAAACATATACATAAGGAATTTTGCTTTTTTCCACTTCATACTGGGAAGAAAGGGAAGGAACTAGAAGGGCACAGCCAATATTTCCTGATAGTATAATAATGATAATAATAACAAACACTTCCATTGTAATTAAAATGCACCTGGTACTGTTTTAAGTAGTCTAGATATGTGGCTCATGTAATTACCTCACTAATCCAGAGTGGGCTTCTGTTGTGAGTCTCCTTACTGCCTAGATGAGTAAACTGAGGCTAAAAGAGTTCACAAACTTGCCCAAAGTCAAACAGATTGTAAGTGGCAGATCTGGGATTCCATAACCAGTCGATGTGGACACCCTTAGCTAGTCTGCCTCTAAACAACCCCACATGGGACACAGGAAGAAGATAACCAGAAGAACCTAGAAGAAAAGAAATCAAGAATACACAAAGACTTTCCCCAGTCACTTGGCAGGTTTTCACTACAACTTTATCAAGAGAAAGTAGAGATTTGTATCAGCACCTCATTACACAGATGACCTTCACAAGACCTTCAACTTGAGGCTTAATTAGTTCAGGGAAAAGGCTGCAAGTCACACCATTATGTTATAAATTAGACTTCTAGTTCCTGCAGGTAAAATGTGATAAGTTAGGTTTTATTTCTGGAAAACCATTAGAATCAATAAAAATTCAAAAATAATCACAAGAATACATGAAAGAAACACAAATGTAAGATTTTGGTGTGGACATTTCTTATGTTAAATACTTAACATAAGTTTTGTTTCTGCATGTACTAGTCTTGTTGAAGGTTGTTAAAACAGGAATCAGTGAAGTTTGTGAAAGGGTTTAGTCTTTTTGCCTCAGCATAACCATTAGAAAATATTTAGGCCGGGCTTGGTGGCTCAGCCTATAATCCCGCATTTTGGGAGGCCGAGATGAGTGAATTGCCTGAGCCTGAGGGTTCGAGACCCACCTGGGCAACTTGGCGAGCCCTCACCTCTACAATAAATCAAAAAATCAGCCAGGCATGGTAGCACGCGCCTGTAATTCCGGCTACTCGGAAGGCTGAGGCGGAAGGATCGCCGGAG
>NW_007166557.1:0-852 GCF_000164805.1 Carlito syrichta
ATGAACCAGAAAGAAGGCTGGGTTTCAGAGGAGGCCTGGGTTCCAGCATTCTGACGCTTGTCCCTCACCTGTACAGTGCTGGGCATGTGAGTCAGACTTGCTTGGCCTCATCTGTCTCACCTGGGAAAATGGGACCCATGAGTATGCTCATTCTCAGGGTGAGGGGCAGCCCTGGTGAGTGAATGTGAGTGAAAATATTTTGCAAACATGAAATTTTGACACAGAGACAACCGCAGTGTCCCATCTTAGGATGGCAGAACCTTCTGGTAAGAAATGACTTTGGAGATGGTCTCTTGCCTGGCTCTAACAAGAAGGGGGCTATGTGGGATTCTGGAAGAATTCAGCTCATTCTACTCAAGGGTGACAAAATCTTCCCAAAGTGACCACAATGGTCTGGAATGATGGGAGACAGAACTTTTGGAAGAGGTCTAGGGTGTGGGGACAGGCCACTCTCCTCCAAAGGTGAAGGTATCTGGTGCCACCCCAACGGTACCAAGACAGTGTTTGCTGCATGCACCCTGCTGGCCTCCAGACCTCTCCCCTGGTGAGGTCTGTTGATCAAGGGATTAATGTCTATCTGTCAGGTGGCTGAAAGAGAGAGGGACAAAGAGGCCAAGATATGCTTCTTGGAGAAGCTGCCAGCCAGCAGCTGGCCCCTGAGGCCCAGAATGTCCAGGGACCAATGGAAGGTATCCACTTCCACTTCCCAGCCTGCTGAGCAAACACAAGAGGGTGGTAGGAGGTGACCGAGGCTGCTGGCCAACTAGGGCTTTTGTCTGGCCAGTGCCAGCTGGGGTGGAGGCCCAGGAACCCTCCCGGGCAATGCTCCTGCTCTCTGAGCCAGTGCATGAA
>NW_007166558.1:0-1220 GCF_000164805.1 Carlito syrichta
CAGAACCTTCTGGTAAGAAATGACTTTGGAGATGGTCTCTTGCCTGGCTCTAACAAGAAGGGGGCTATGTGGGATTCTGGAAGAATTCAGCTCATTCTACTCAAGGGTGACAAAATCTTCCCAAAGTGACCACAATGGTCTGGAATGATGGGAGACAGAACTTTTGGAAGAGGTCTAGGGTGTGGGGACAGGCCACTCTCCTCCAAAGGTGAAGGTATCTGGTGCCACCCCAAGGGTACCAAGACAGTGTTTGCTGCATGCACCCTGCTGGCCTCCAGACCTCTCCCCTGGTGAGGTCTGTTGATCAAGGGATTAATGTCTATCTGTCAGGTGGCTGAAAGAGAGAGGGACAAAGAGGCCAAGATATGCTTCTTGGAGAAGCTGCCAGCCAGCAGCTGGCCCCTGAGGCCCAGAATGTCCAGGGACCAATGGAAGGTATCCACTTCCACTTCCCAGCCTGCTGAGCAAACACAAGAGGGTGGTAGGAGGTGACCGAGGCTGCTGGCCAACTAGGGCTTTTGTCTGGCCAGTGCCAGCTGGGGTGGAGGCCCAGGAACCTCCCGGGCAATGCTCCTGCTCTCTGAGCCAGTGCATGAAGGAAGGACAGGTAGGTGCCAGGGCAGCCAAGAAGAGGTGTCTCCCCCTCAGCTCCTTGGAGGGACCATCTGGAAAGGACACACCTGTAGCCCTTGTGGGTCCTCATGACAGGCTCTTTCTTCATACTGCTGACTAGCTTCCCTGTGGGGCTACAGGGACATAGGAGTGGCTCAGCTGCCCCATGCACATTTTTTTGAATGTTGAAGTCTCGCTCTGTCATCCAAGCTGAAGTGCAATGACCTGACCAGAGCTCACTGGAGCCTCAACCTCCTGGAGTCAAGTGATCCTCCCGCCTCAGCCTTCTGAGTAACTGGGATGACAGGTGTGTGCCACCATGCCCGGCTAAATTTTTAATTTTTTGTAAAGACCATGTGTTCCTATGTTGCCCAGGCTGGTCTCAAAATCCTGAGCTCAAGCCAATCCTCCCACTTCAGCCTCCCAAAATGCTGGGATTACAGGCATGAACCACCATGCCTGGCTTCATTAGAGATCTTCTTAGTAGAAGGAACAGGCGATACATCAGACACATTTGCAGAGGAGTACCTACTTTATTATTGTGAGATTATTCAATCATTCATCAAGGAGTTGTTGTGTCAGGAAATGTGCATGATACAAGCCAACCT
>NW_007166559.1:0-786 GCF_000164805.1 Carlito syrichta
CCAGTGCCAGCTGGGGTGGAGGCCCAGGAACCTCCCGGGCACTGCTCCTGCTCTCTGAGCCAGTGCATGAAGGAAGGACAGGTAGGTGCCAGGGCAGCCAAGAAGAGGTGTCTCCCCCTCAGCTCCTTGGAGGGACCATCTGAAAAGCACACACCTGTAGCCCTTGTGGGTCCTCACGACAGGCTCTTTCTTCACACTGCTGACTAGCTTCCCTGTGGGGCTACAGGGTCATAGGAGTGGCTCAGCTGCCCCATGCACATTTTTTTGAATGTTGAAGTCTCGCTCTGTCATCCAAGCTGAAGTGCAATGACCTGACCAGAGCTCACTGGAGCCTCAACCTCCTGGAGTCAAGTGATCCTCCCGCCTCAGCCTTCTGAGTAACTGGGATGACAGGTGTGTGCCACCATGCCCGGCTAAATTTTTAATTTTTTGTAAAGACCATGTGTTCCTATGTTGCCCAGGCTGGTCTCCAAATCCTGAGCTCAAGCCAATCCTCCCACTTCAGCCTCCCAAAATGCTGGGATTACAGGCATGAACCACCATGCCTGGCTTCATTAGAGATCTTCTTAGTAGAAGGAACAGGCGATACATCAGACACATTTGCAGAGGAGTACCTACTTTATTATTGTGAGATTATTCAATCATTCATCAAGGAGTTGTTGTGTCAGGAAATGTGCATGATACAAGCCAACCTCTGCCCTTGTGGGAGTCAAGCCATGCAACAGTTACTACCAAGATTTCCACTCTATCAATCACCCAAACAAGGCTGCACTGTCACAAAGCTCA
>NW_007166560.1:0-657 GCF_000164805.1 Carlito syrichta
TGAGCCCACGGGTTTGAGACCCACCTGGGCAACTTGGCGAGACCTCATCTCTACAGTAAACCAAAAAATCAGCCGGGCATGGTAGCATGTGCTTTTAATTCCGGCTACTCAGAAGACTGAGGCGGAAGGATCGCCGGAGCCCAGTGAGTCAAGGCTACAGTGGCTGGGAGCGGCCACTGCACTCCAGTCTGGGCGACAGAGTGAGACTCCAACTCAAAAAAAAAAAAAAATTATTTCCCAATTTCTTGATGTGATAGTTTCTCAGACTTTTCTCATTCAGGTTAATGACTTTTTATGTCTTATTTCTTAGATTATGCACTAAGCCTAACTTCTGGTTCCTAGGTAAGTCAGTAATGTTGTATGCAGCGGAAATGATACCTAAACTAAAAACAAGGACACAAAAAACAGGAGGTGGTGACCAAAGTCTTCAGCAAGGAGAGGGAAGTAAAAAAGGGAAAGGAAAGAAGAAGAAATGACCTAGCATGAGCATCGAGCATGTGGTACTGCTGTCAGAGACATGAGTGGAGGCTTCTCATTTGTGGCTGAGAGAAATAGAAGCTCTTTTTTGTGTGCATCATTTAACTGTGAACTCTTGCGCCTCCCATAATCATCGTTGGCATTGACAGTGAAATAATTGTACACCGGAACTTTGCATCT
>NW_007166561.1:0-733 GCF_000164805.1 Carlito syrichta
CCTCCCATAATCATCGTTGGCATTGACAGTGAAATAATTGTACACCGGAACTTTGCATCTAGCTTTTATGCAGTATAAAAGAATTCTTTTGTCTTTCATTGCAGAGTTTTTGTGGAAGAATATTTTTAAATGGACAGTGGACTGTACATTAAGTTACTTGAAATCCTGTGTCTGTTTGTCCTTTATGTAAACATGTTTCAAATAAATAAACTTAATAAAATTAGAAATAAAAAAAAAAAAAAAAAAAAAAAAAAAAGAATGAAAAACTGCCATTCACAGCAACATGGGCCAAACTGGAGAATGCTATGTTAAGTGGAAAAAACAGGAACAGAATTTAAACACCACATTTTCTCACTCGTATGTGGATGCTAAAAACAAGTTTATCTCATAGAAGTAAAAAGTATAACAGAGGATATTAAAGGCTGGGGGGAAAAAGCGAGGAGGGGAGGATAGGGAAAGGTCTGTTAAAGAATACAAAATTACAGCAAGATAGGACACATAAGTTGTAGTGTTCTATACTACTGTAGGACTATATAATGACTAAGTGTAAACTATTTGTAGTTATATAATACTATGTTATATAACAATATATATTTTCAAGTAGCTAGAAGGAGGATACAGAGTGCTCCCAATACAAAGAAATGATAAATGTTTGATATGATAGATATGCTGGTTATCCTGATGTGACCACTCTACATTTTTATACATTGAAATATCACCGTATACCTTATAC
>NW_007166562.1:0-796 GCF_000164805.1 Carlito syrichta
TAGTTAAGTCAGGCTGCAACCCAGCTGGCTAGCTTATTTATTTCAGCTAGTTAAGTCAGCTGGCTAGCTAGGAAGCTAGCTGGTTTTGTTGACTAGTTATGGTAGTTAGGTAACTAGTTAAGTCAGCTTGTTAAGTCATCTGCCTAGCTAGATAGCTAGCTAGTTAAGCCAGATAGAAAAGCCAGCTGGTTAGCTATGGAGCTAGCTGAGTAAGTCAGCTAGTTAAATCAGCTTGCTAGCTAGTTAATTCAGTGGGTTAAGTCAGTTGAATAGCCAGCTGTCTAGCTGGGTAGCTACCTAGTTAAGTCAGCTAGCTAGCCAATTATATAGCTAGTTATGTAACCTAGTTAAGTCAGTTCACTAGCCAGCTGGCTACCTAGGTACCTAGGAAGTTAAGTCAGCTGGCAAACCAGAGGGATTCATAGGTAGCTAGCTAGTTAAGTCAACTGGCTATCCAGTGGCTAGTTAGGTACCTAAGCTGTTACGTCAGCCTGCTAGACAGCAGGCTAGATAGTTAAGTCACCTAGTTTAGTCAGCTGACTAGACAGCTGGCTAACTAGTAGCTAGATAGTTAAGTCAGCTGTCTAATTCACTGGCTAGCTAGTTAAGTCACCTAGGTAAGACAGCTGGATAGCCAGCTGGCTAGTTAGGTAGCTTGCTAATTAAGTCAGTTGGCAAGACAGCTGACTAGTTAGTTAAGTCACCTAGTTTAGTCAGCTGTCTAGTCAGCTGGCTAGATATATAACAAGCTAGTTAATTCAGCTGACTAGCAAACAGGTCAGCTATTTAAGTCAGC
>NW_007166563.1:0-767 GCF_000164805.1 Carlito syrichta
CTAGAGAGATAAAGAGCTAGTTAAGTCAGATGCTTAGTGTCTGATATCTAGTAAGTTAGCTAGGTTAATCACCTGGTGTCCAGCTGTCTAGCTCGTTAATCAATTAATTAAATCAGTTGGCTAACCAGATTACTAGCTAGTAAGTCACCTCTTTATGTCAGTTGGCTAGTCAGGTCGCTAGCTACTTAAAAAGCTAGTTAACTCAGAAGGCTGGATAGTTGACTAGCTAGATATTTCAGCAAGTAAAATCAGCCGGCTAGCTAGGTACATAGGCAGCTAAGTCAGCTGGTTATGTCAGCTAGCCAGCTATTTAAGTCAGGTAGTTAAGTGGGCTAGCTCACTAGATATCTAGCTATGTAGCTAGCTAGTTATTTCAGCTAGTAGAGTCAGCTGGATAGCTGGGTAACTAGCTAGTTAAGTCAGCTAGTTAAATAAGCTGGCTAGCTAGTTAAGTCAGCTGGCTAGCCAGCTGCCTTGCTGGGTTGCTAGCTTGTTAAATCAGATGACTAGCCAGCTCACTAGTTAGTTAAGTCACCTAGTTATGTCTGCTAGCAAGTCAGATGGTTAGCTAGTTAGATAGGTAGTTAAGCCAGCTGGAAAGCCAGGTGGATATGAATGTAACTAGCTATTTTAATCAGCTGGCTGGCCATCTTGCTAGTTAGTGATGTCAGTAGGTAAGTCAGCTCGCTAGCCAGCTGGTTATCTAATTATGTCAGCTAGTTGAGTCAGCTGGCTAGCCAGCTGGCTCGCTGGTTAAGTCAGCTAGT
>NW_007166564.1:0-805 GCF_000164805.1 Carlito syrichta
TGAGTCAGCTGGCTAGGCCAGCTGGCTCGCTGGTTAAGTCAGCTAGTTAATTCAATTTTCTAGTCAACTGGCTAGCTAGGTGGCTCCCTAGTTACATCAGCTGCCTAGCCAGCTGGATAACTTATTAAGTCAGGCAGTAAAGTCAGCTGACTGGGCTCGGTGGCTCAGCATGTAATCCCACACCTTTGGGAGGCTGAGGTGAGTGGATTGTGTAAGCCCACGGATTCGAGATCTGCCTTGGCAGTGAGACCTAATCTCTACAATAAATCAAAAAATCAGCTGGGCATTGTAGTGCATGCCTATAATTCTGGTTACTTGGAAGGCTGAGTCAGAAGGATCACCAGAGCCCAGCAGGTTGAGGCAGCGGTGGCCAGGAGCGACCACTGCACTCCAGTCTGGGCGACAGTGAGACTCCAACTCAAAAAACAAAAACAAAAACAAAAATAAAGTCAGCTGGCTAGCCACCTGACTAGGGAGGTAGCTAGGTATTTAAGTCAACTGGCTAGCTGACTGGCTAGCTAGTTAATTTAGGGAGTTAAGTGAGCTGGCTAGCCAGCTGGTCTACTAGGTGACTAGCTAGTTAAGCCAGCTGGCTAGCCGGATGGCTACATAGTTAAGGCAGCTAGTTAAGTCAGCTTGTTAGCCAGCAGGCTAGCTAGGTGCCTGGGAAGTTAAGCAGGCTGGTTAGCAGGTTGGTTATGTAGGTGACCCACTAGACAAGCCAGATGGCTAGCTGTCTGACCAGCAGAGTTGAGGGCTCTTTAAGCCAGCTGGCTATCCGACCGTTCAGCCAGCCAAATGGCTG
>NW_007166565.1:0-731 GCF_000164805.1 Carlito syrichta
CAGGCTAGCTACTTAGCAACGGCTTGAGTAAGCTGTTTGAGTATGCTAACTAGCTAGTTAGCTAACCAGTTAAGTCACCTGGATTAGTCAGTTAGATAGCTTGTTATCTAACGAGTTAAGACTGCTGGTTGAGTCAGCTAGCTAGTACATTAACTAAGTCAGATGATTAAGTCAGTTAGCTAGCATGTTAGATAACGAGTAAGCTAACTACATAGTCATCTGCATAAGTCAGCTAGTTAGCTAGGTAGCTAACTATTTATGTCAGCTTGTTAGCTAGGTAGCTAGGTAGATAGCTAACTACTTAAGTCAGCTTGCTAGCTAGGTGGTTAGCTAGTTAGCTAACTATTTAAGTCAGCTGTCTACCTAGGTTATTTGCTAGTTAAGTCAGCTAGTTAAGTCAGCTAGCTAGCCAGCTGGCTAGCTAGGTAGTGACCCAGTTAAGTCAGTTGGTCAGCCAGCTAGCTAGCTGTTTAATTCACCTAGCTAAGGGAGCAGGCAAGCCAACTGGCAATGTAGGTAGCTAGCTAGTCAAATCAGCTAGATAGCTACCAGGCTAGATACTGATGTCTGAGTTAAGTCAGCTGGCTAACCAATTGGGTAACTGGTTAAGTCAGCTATTTTAGTCAGCTGTCTAGCCAGCTGGCTAGGTAGGTAGCTCGCTATATAGTCAGTTTGCAGCCAGCAGCTACTATTCAATTCAGCTAGTTAAGTCAGCAAGCTTGCCTGTTGGT
>NW_007166566.1:0-870 GCF_000164805.1 Carlito syrichta
GTTTTAATGACAGCTTGTACGTGACCTTGATGTTTCCCTGATTGAACTCTTTCCAATTTTATTAATTTAACTTTTCAGAATTTCAAGATGTAATTTATAGCGTCATTTCTCTAAAGCTTAATATTCTTGGAGGAAAAACCTTGTCATGTCTTTTAGCAGGAAAAATATTCAAATAAAGCAGTTTTTCTCTTTCCAATCTTCCACTTAAAAAAACAAAGACCCTGTCCACTGGAATCCTCCAAAATGGTGAAGGGTAGTGCTGTTACCGGGGGATGAATGTTATTTGGGAGCTTGTCCCAAAAATTTGAGTGGAAATGTTGCAGGAAAACAGAGAGGCTGTGACACCGAGGCTATCTTCGGAAGTAGCATTTCATTAGCACCGGTGCTACCCAGTGGGCTAATGCTCCAAGACTGAGCAACCCAGAGAAAGAGGAGAGGGGTTTTATATGTTAGCTTTGGTAAGGGGGTGGGGGGCAGGTTGCATGGCTATACATTTTTCTTTGGAATTTGCAAGGTTGTACTTAGCAAAACCAGATTTTCAAAGAACAAATTGTCTCCAGGATGTGCTTAACAAGCAGGGGTTGTAAACTGATGACTTCACAAAGAGAGGATTTGGAGTAAGTTTGTGAATTGGTTACTATCTTGCATTTCCAGGAAAGCACCTTTATCCATCTTTGTTCAAACATTCTCTTCCTTTTAGCAGCATACTTTGCTGCTAACTAGTAAAGGCTGTTTAGTTTTCTCAAGCCTCATGTCTATCAGATTTGGAGCCTGCAGGTTGATCTTTAAAATAAATAATGTTAACTGTTTTTAGCCCCTCTCTGTCACTTTACATTTTTAAACTTTGTGTGCTTTTTGTCCTGCTGCATT
>NW_007166567.1:0-773 GCF_000164805.1 Carlito syrichta
CCCGCCCACCACAACCTCGCCTGTTGGGCTCCTTAGAGCCTTCTGCTTCAGGCTTCCAAGTAGCCGGAATTACAGACATGCACTACCACTCACGGCTGATTTTTGGATTTATTGTAGAGATGAGATCTCGCTGCCCAGGCGGGTGTGGAACCCGCGGGCTCTGGCAATCCATTCGCCTCAGCCTCCGAAAGGCACGGGATTACAGTCTGAGCCACCGAGCCTGGCTCCATCTACTTTTAGAATAAAAGTCTCTTTTATAACCTATCTTGGTCAGCTTAATAGGCGAAAGAATTTACAACAATGTCGTTAGAAATATCAGTAGGGCTTTCTGGTTGATATCAAGCATTTAAGGTTTCTAATTTCCCTTTTAAGATTTGTTAAAAATGTTAAAGAACATAGGTCAAATATATGACAGATTCCAAAAAGTTTCCAAAGAGACACAGGGAGTTCATAGGAAAGTAACGATTTCAGGAAGAATGATATAAATGTGCTGGAAAATGTATAACATTCTCATTTCTCCCTCTCCCTTTCTCTCTCTCTCACAGAATATAAAGAAAAAAGGGAGCCCATGGGCCCCCCAAAAGTTCTGAAGAGAGTTCTCTCAAAGTTTTCAATTTTTAGTACTGATCTTTATATATTTTTTTCAGTTGCAGTCTCATTCTGTCACACATACTGGAGTGCAGTGGCACGCTCTCGGACAACACAGCCTTGAACTGCTGAGCTCCAGCGATCTTTCTGCCTCAGCCTCTCAGGTGGCCAGAACTACAGGTGCG
>NW_007166568.1:0-749 GCF_000164805.1 Carlito syrichta
CCGAGCCTGGCTCCATCTACTTTTAGAATAAAAGTCTCTTTTATAACCTATCTTGGTCAGCTTAATAGGCGAAAGAATTTACAACAATGTAGTTAGAAATATCAGTAGGGCTTTCTGGTTGATATCAAGCATTTAAGGTTTCTAATTTCCCTTTTAAGATTTGTGAAAAATGTTAAAGAACATAGGTCAAATATATGACAGATTCCAAAAAGTTTCCAAAGAGACACAGGGAGTTCATAGGAAAGTAACGATATCAGGAAGAATGATATAAATGTGCTGGAAAATGTATAACATTCTCATTTCTCCCTCTCCCTTTCTCTCTCTCTCACAGAATATAAAGAAAAAAGGGAGCCCATGGGCCCCCCAAAAATTCTGAAGAGAGTTCTCTCAAAGTTTTCAATTTTTAGTACTGATCTTTATATTTTGTTTTCAGTTGCAGTCTCACTCTGTCACATATACTGGAGTACAGTGGCACGCTCTCGGACAACACAGCCTTGAACTGCTGAGCTACAGCAATCTTTCTGCCTCAGCCTCTCAGGTAGCCAGAACTACAGGTGCGCGTGAATACACGCGGGTAATTTTTTTGATTTATTGTAAAGATCAGGTCTCGCCCATTGCTATTTGTTAAAGTTATATATCTGTGCGATCTACAAACTCCAATTTTGTATCACATTGGATATTTATTATCAGAAGATACATCCTTCAGTAACAGCTTCCTGCTTCCCTCTCTGGTCATGTCCCTTACTCGG
>NW_007166569.1:0-806 GCF_000164805.1 Carlito syrichta
ATAGGCGAAAGAATTTACAACAATGTAGTTAGAAATATCAGTAGGGCTTTCTGATTGATATCAAGCATTTAAGGTTTCTAATTTCCCTTTTAAGATTTGTGAAAAATGTTAAAGAACATAGGTCAAATATATGACAGATTCCAAAAAGTTTCCAAAGAGACACAGGGAGTTCATAGGAAAGTAACGATTTCAGGAAGAATGATATAAATGTGCTGGAAAATGTATAACATTCTCATTTCTCCCTCTCCCTTTCTCTCTCTCTCACAGAATATAAAGAAAAAAGGGAGCCCATGGGCCCCCCAAAAATTCTGAAGAGAGTTCTCTCAAAGTTTTCAATTTTTAGTACTGATCTTTATATATTTTTTTTCAGTTGCAGTCTCACTCTGTCACACATACTGGAGTGCAGTGGCACGCTCTCGGACAACACAGCCTTGAACTGCTGAGCTCCAGCAATCTTTCTGCCTCAGCCTCTCAGGTAGCCAGAACTACAGGTGCGCGTGAATACACGCGGGTAATTTTTTTGATTTATTGTAAAGATCAGGTCTCGCCCATTGCTATTTGTTAAAGTTATATTTCTGTGCGATCTACAAACTCCAATTTTGTATCACATTGGAGATTTATTATCAGAAGATACATCCTTCAGTAACAGCTTCCTGCTTCCCTCTCTGGTCATGTCCCTTACTCGGAAGTTGCTCCGTGACAACATGGTGATTGACTGTCAGTCGGGTGTGGTCCAGGTCCCGCCTTACCTGGACACAGCTCTCAAGAGCAGACTACAGTGGATCAGGCTTAGCTCCTAGATCTGA
>NW_007166570.1:0-599 GCF_000164805.1 Carlito syrichta
GATTTGTTATATCTGCATGCTAAATTGTTCCGAAACAATTTGGGGAGCTCGAAGCCCTGTTTCTTGTTTGTGCCATAGCAGACACCCTGGGAGTTTCTTGGATTGAGGATAGTACAACAAAAATTCTTTATTCGTCTTTGGTTGTAGGCCATGTAGTTTCCTGTATGTGAGGAGTTTCTTTCCCTAGATACCTGTTGTGAAACTCTGATTGTTGTTTAGCCCTTAGTAAGACGACATGTAGATTTTTTGATAGAGGAACCATGTAAAACAGATTACTTGTTTTTTCTTAGCAATACCCCATGAAGTTTCCTGTATATGTGGACTGCTTTACCCACATTCATGCCTCGAACCCTGATTCTTCTGTAGCCGTCAGCAAGATGCAGTGTAGATTTTCAGGTCTGAGGACTCATATTACCTGGATTCCTTATTTTTAACAACAGCCATGCAGTTGCCTGTATATGAGTACTCCCTTTCCCAGATATATGCGTCGAAACCCTCATGCTTATTTATACTTTAGGAAGACGCCATGTAGTTTTTTTGGGATTGAGAACACATGTCACCCAGATTCCTAATTCTTTCTTAGGAAAAGTCCGTGCGAG
>NW_007166571.1:0-823 GCF_000164805.1 Carlito syrichta
GAATTTCTTTCCCTAGATACCTGTTGTGAAACTCTGATTGTTGTTTAGCCCTTAGTAAGACGACATGTAGATTTTTTGATAGAGGAACCATGTAAAACAGATTACTTGTTTTTTCTTAGCAATACCCCATGAAGTTTCCTGTATATGTGGACTGCTTTACCCACATTCATGCCTCGAACCCTGATTCTTCTGTAGCCGTCAGCAAGATGCAGTGTAGATTTTCAGGTCTGAGGACTCATATTACCTGGATTCCTTATTTTTAACAACAGCCATGCAGTTGCCTGTATATGAGTACTCCCTTTCCCAGATATATGCGTCGAAACCCTCATGCTTATTTATACTTTAGGAAGACGCCATGTAGTTTTTTTGGGATTGAGAACACATGTCACCCAGATTCCTAATTCTTTCTTAGGAAAAGTCCGTGCAGTTGCCTGTATATGAGGACTTCATTTACCTAGATTATGCTTAAAAAACCCAAATTCGTGTTTAGCACTTACCAGGACACCCTGAAGTGTTTTTTGGGATTGAGGACACGTGTATACCAGATTCCTTATTCTTCCTTAGCAATAGACAGTGTAGCTTCCTGTATATGAGTACTCTCATTATCCATAATCCTACTCCCAAAACCCGATTGGAGGTTATCTCTTAGCAAGTCGCTCTATAGATATTTGGAATGGAGGACTAGTGTATGCAAGATTCCTTATTCTTCCATAGCAACAGTTCGCATAGTGTTCTGTATATGAGACTCCCATTACTGAAATCCCTACTTATTTCTCAGCAAGATGCCGAGACATTTCCTTGTGACCTAGAATTTCAGTTGCTT
>NW_007166572.1:0-726 GCF_000164805.1 Carlito syrichta
AATCCCTTTATCCAGATTCCTACTCCCAAAACCTGAATGGTGGTTATCTCTTAGCAAGGCGGTCTATAGGTTTTTGGGATGGAGGTCTCCTGTAAACAAGATTCCTTATTCTTCCATAGCAACAGGCCGTGTAGTGTTCTGTATATGAGGACTCCAATTACTGAAATTCCTGCTTCATTCTCAGCATGACGCCAAGATATTTCAGTTGCTTGGATATCAAGAGAAAGACTCCCATAAAGTTCTTGAGTATTGGAACCCAAGATTCCTGGTCCCTTTTCAAAAGACACACTAAAATGTGGCCACATCGAAGCCCAGATTGCTGATTAAACCTTATTAAGAGACTATGTGAATTTAGGTGATTGAGAACTCCAAGAGCCGGATTCCCTTTCCGTTCTCAGCAAAATGCCCTGAATTTCCCTGACCATGTGGATTCCAAAACTCTGTGTACAATAATGCAGATGCCCAGATGTTTCCTAGGGACGTGGATTCCATTGATCCTGATTACATTTTAATAATTCATACTAAACATTTGGCAACTGCAAAGCCCTTGGCCCCTCTACAAATAAAGTACAAACGGAAATTTAAGAATTACCAAGTTCAGCCGGGCTCGGTGGCTCAGCCTGTAATCCCGCGCCTTTGGGAGGCTGAGGTGAGTGGATTGCCTGAGCCCGCGGGTTCGAGACCCGCCTGGGCAGCGAGACCTCATCTCTACAATAAATCAAAAAA
>NW_007166573.1:0-733 GCF_000164805.1 Carlito syrichta
CTAGTTAAGGCAGCTCTTCTGTCTCCTCACTCACTGGTTGACTAGTTAAGTCGGTTCACCAGTTGTCTCACTGGCCTGCTGACTAGTTAAGTCCTCTGACCAGTCAGTTCACTAGCCAGTCAACTAGTCAGCTGACCAGTCAGTTCACTCGCCAGTCATATAGTTTAGTCAGCTGACCAGTCGGCTCACTCACTGGCTGAGTAGTTAAGTCAGCTGATCTGTCAGATCACTCGACTGACAATTAGTTAAATCAGCTCACCTGTCGGCTCACCCGCCAGCTGACTAGTTAATTCAGCTAACTGGTCAGCCACCTAGCCTACCTACTAGTTAAGCCAGCTAACCAATCGGCTGAATAATCGGCCAACTTGTCAGCCGAGAAGTTAGCTCAGCTAACTAGTCACTGACAAGTTAGGCCATCTAATTAATCGGCCTACTAATTGGCTGACTTGTTAGGTCAGCACACCAGCCATCCAACTAGTTAACAGCTGACTAGTGAGCCAACTCCTCAGTCAACTCTCTAACCCAGTTAACTAGTGTGCTGGCTAGTCGGCCAACTTGCTAAGCCAGCTAACAAGTCCATCGTGTAGTCAGCCAATGTGTTAAAACAGCTAACTCTTCTGCCAACTCGTCAACCAACAAGTTAAGTCACCTAGTTAAGTCGTTAAACAACTAGTTAAGTCAGCTGGTTAACTCATTTACCAACTAGTTATACAGATAGCTAACTCATTGACCA
>NW_007166574.1:0-758 GCF_000164805.1 Carlito syrichta
CACACCAGCCATACAACTAGTTAACAGCTGACTAGTGAGCCAACTCCTCAGTCAACTCTCTAACCCAGTTAACTAGTGTGCTGGCTAGTCGGCCAACTTGCTAAGCCAGCTAACAAGTCCATCGTGTAGTCAGCCAATGTGTTAAAACAGCTAACTCTTCTGCCAACTCGTCAACCAACAAGTTAAGTCACCTAGCTAAGTCATTAAACTAGTTAAGACAGCTAGTTAACTCATTTACCAACTAGTTATAACAGATAGCTAACTCATTGACCAACTCGTTAAGTCAGCTACTATCTCATTAGCAAACTAGTTAATTTAGCTAAGTCAGCTAGCTAACCAGCTAGCTAGCTAAGTCAGCTAGCTCACTAGTTAGCTAATTATTTAAGTAAGCTACTTAAGTCTGTTACCTAACTAGTTAGATAATTAGTTAAGTCAGCTAGTTATTAAGCTATTTAAATAGCTAGCTAACTAATTCAGGTATTTAAGTCAACTAGCTAAATAGTTAAGTCATCCAGTTAAGTCAGCTAAGTAGTTAAGTAACCTACCTAATTCAGCTAGTTAAGTCAACTTTCTTATTATGTCAGGTGGTTAAGACAGCTAGCTAGCTAGTTAGCTAATGGGTTAAGACAACAGGTTGAGTCAGGTATGTTGCAAATTAACTAACTGGTTAAGTCAACTGGTTGAGTCATCTAGCTTGCTATTTAGCAACGTGTTTAGTAGCTGGTTGAGTAGGCTAGCTATCTAGATAGCTAATGAGT
>NW_007166575.1:0-1830 GCF_000164805.1 Carlito syrichta
CCATTATGATGTCAAAATTCTGAGCCTGATGTCATAAGTGACAATTTGACATGCTTCTTTCCCTGGCTTTACTTACCTGTTTTAATGCAAAAATTAGCCTTTTAGTCAATCTACAGATTCAGTGAAACACCAATAAGTTACATCATTCTTCACAGACCTGGAGATTACAATAAAGAATTCATATGAAACCATAAACAACCATGAATAGCCTAAAGAATCTTATCAAAAGAAACAAAACAGGAGCTATCACAGTTCCAGATTCAAAGTTTGCTATATATTTACAGTAATCAACACAGCCAGGTATTGGTACAAGAATAGGTGTATAGGCCAATGAATCAGGACAGAGAATGAAATGCTCAAATCCTCAACCAACTCATCTTTGAAAAAACCTCTAAGACCCACTGGTCAATGGAGAATGTATTCAGTAAATGGTGGTAGGATAAGGCTGACAACATGCACAAGATTGAAACAGGACCCTATCTATCACCTTACACTTTAACTCTAAATAGATCAAAGACCTAAAAGTAAAACACCAAATTATAATAATCTTAGAAAATGCAGAACACACCATTAGGGAAAGTGGAAATGGAAAATAATTCCTCTTCAGAGCCCTAAATACTCATGCGCTAAGAAGAAATTTCGACAAGTTGAATCTCATCAAATTAATATGCTTCTGCAAAACAAAAGAAACCATCATAAGAGCAGGGATACAGCCAACAGAATGAGAAAAACGATTCTTCACCTATAAATCTGTAAAAATGCTGGGGGGGCCAGCCTCTGAAGAGAGATTTAGAGGGTCCCTGAAAGGTGAGGCATTGCCAGTGACTATTCTGGATTAATACAGAGAAAGAAAGAGAAAAGGGGAGAAAGAAAAAGACTGAACTCTGCCTAGTGTAGAAGCCGTTTAATGGGTGTAATTCCAGGGCTTTTATCCCCAAACTCCACAAAGTTATCATCATGGAAACTTCTGCTGCAATGGTTACACAAAAGGTAGCATATGCCTTTCACCTGAACAGGTCCAGATGCACACAGGACATCCCCCACTCTCAAACAGATGTATTTTTTAAACATAAGGAAAAATATGAAGTTCTTATCCAGCTTTTAGGTACCCTTAATTGTTTATAGTTACATAACATCATTTAATGCTTACACCCGAAACCAACATATTGCCTTTTACTATTCTATGCTAATTCAAACTGGTTTAGAGAAAACAGTTGTTGCTATGGTTTCTCTCTCATAGCACCAGCTGGCCTAATACAAACTTCACTAGTCTCCCTAAGTCAAACTGAACTAACCACACTTCTATAATAAAATGGTTACTTAATATTTCTTAATCTATATAAACTATTTTCTTAAAACCTATATCTATAAATTTCTAAACGTAGCATTAAGAGAACCTGTGACCTGCACTAAGTCTCCTCAATGTGACTCAAAGCCAAACTTAAATTGTGATAAAGCAAAAGACCATAAGCCATGGGGAATGGGAACAATAGACTCCTAGGTTAGCTGTGTACATTCCAGTCTCAGAGTTTTCTGTTAGAGCCAGCTGGAGATTTTCTTGGTAGTTTGTGTCAAATGGAAAAGGAGGGAGGGAATGGGTCAACAGCTCCTGAAAACATCCTGATGGTCTAGGAGTCTGTGATGCTTCCTGATCCCTATCACTCAGTGGGCCTCTGTGGCCGGCTCCCAACATCTCCCCCTTTTTTATTTTTTAGCACAAAACCTTGAAATTTTGTATTGAGCTGAGATATACTCTTTTTTAGCACTCTGAAAATGATTGGAAGTAGACACAACAATGAAGAATCACTGTTCCACAAATTCCCACATTAA
>NW_007166576.1:0-793 GCF_000164805.1 Carlito syrichta
CCCTCTCTTTCAGTTATTTTTAGTTTTTTTTATATTTTTTATTTTTTTGAGTTGGAATCTCACTCTGTTGCCCAGACTGGAGTGCAGTGGCTGCTCCTGGCCACTGCAGCCTCGACCTGCTGAGCTCCAGCGATCCTTCCACCTCAGCCTTCAGATTAGCCAGAATTACAGGCATGCGCTACCACACCCAGCTGATTTTCTTGATTTATTGTGGAGATGAGATCTCACCAACTTGTCCAAGCGGTTCTCGAACCCGCGGGCTCAGGCAATCCACTCACCTCAGCCTCCCAAGGCTCGGGATTACAGGCTGAGCCACCGAGCCCAGCTTATTTTTATTTTTATTTTTGGGAAGCACAGACAGGCTTCTTTATTCCAAGGATCGGATCTTGCAAGATCTAACATTTCCACCTCCAAGCATTCTCCACTTGTCTATCCAGTCTACTTGATAGAAGTCGTGGTTCCTCCTCCCATCCTGCTTTTGGCTTTCCCCCATCCTTCTTCAACTCTGCAGTGGGATGACTGAAACTATGGGAAAGAGAGTAAAGTAGCTTTCTCACCAGTGGCACCCACTAGTACTGACTTATCTCTGAAGTTTTATCCCCCAAATTCAAAACTCCTTCTTATTCTTCACCCCTATTCAATAATCAAATGGTCCAGGGCAGCAAGAGACATTACTGAAAATCAAGACTTAAGAGTATCATCTAACGTTCCAGAGACATTACCCAGCCAAGAGGCAATTCCATTGTTTACTTTCTACTCACCTGACCCACACCAGAAACGGTACCCATTAATT
>NW_007166577.1:0-685 GCF_000164805.1 Carlito syrichta
AGATAGGGTCTTACTTTCTTGCTCAGGCTGGAGTGCAGTGGCACATCATAGTTCACTGCAGCGTTAAACTCCTGGGCTCAAGGGATTGTCCCACTGCAGCCTCCCCAGTAGCTGGGATTGCAGCACATGCCTCTATTCCCTACTAATTTTCATTTTTTAATTTTTTTTTTGTAGAGATGGAGTATCACTATGTTGCCCAGGCTGATCTCAAACTCATGGCCTCAAGTTATCTTCCTGTCTCAGTTTCCCAAAGTGCTGGGATTACAGGTGTGAGTCTACATTTCCCATTAAAAAAATTCTTATCGAGTTCCGGGACACGGGCGTCCGCGGCGCGGGTGGTATCCTGAGCTCCGCGCCTGGGTCGCTGCTGCTTCCCGCTGGAGCCGCCGCGCCGCCGCTGGGATCATGGTGTTCTACTTCGCCAGCAGCAGCGTGAACTCATCTGCTTACACTATTTACATGGGAAAGGATAAATATGAAAATGAAGATCTGATCAAGTATGGCTGGCCTGAAGATATTTGGTTTCACGTGGACAAACTCTCTTCCGCTCATGTATACCTTCGATTACATAAGGGAGAGACTATAGAAGACATCCCAAAGGAAGTGCTGATGGACTGTGCCCACCTTGTGAAAGCCAACTAGCATTCAAGGCTGCAAGATGAACAACGTTAATGTGGTATATACG
>NW_007166578.1:0-1314 GCF_000164805.1 Carlito syrichta
TTTTTTTTGTAGAGATGGAGTATCACTATCTTGCACAGGCTGATCTCAAACTCATGGCCTCAAGTTATCTCCTGTCTCAGTTTCCCAAAGTGCTGGGATTACAGGTGTGAGTCTACATTTCCCATTAAAAAAATTCTTATCGAGTTCCGGGACACGGGCGTCCGCGGCGCGGGTGGTATCCTGAGCTCCGCGCCTGGGTCGCTGCTGCTTCCCGCTGGAGCCGCCGCGCCGCCGCTGGGATCATGGTGTTCTACTTCGCCAGCAGCAGCGTGAACTCATCTGCTTACACTATTTACATGGGAAAGGATAAATATGAAAATGAAGATCTGATCAAGTATGGCTGGCCTGAAGATATTTGGTTTCACGTGGACAAACTCTCTTCCGCTCATGTATACCTTCGATTACATAAGGGAGAGACTATAGAAGACATCCCAAAGGAAGTGCTGATGGACTGTGCCCACCTTGTGAAAGCCAACAGCATTCAAGGCTGCAAGATGAACAACGTTAATGTGGTATATACGCCGTGGTCTAACCTGAAGAAAACAGCTGACATGGATGTGGGGCAGATAGGCTTTCACAGGCAAAAGGATGTAAAAATTGTGACAGTGGAGAAGAAAGTGAATGAGATTCTGAACCGATTAGAAAAGACCAAAATGGAGCGGTTCCCTGATCTAGCAGCAGAGAAAGAATGCAGAGATCGAGAAGAGAGGAATGAGAAAAAAGCCCAAATTCAGGAAATGAAAAGGAAAGAAAAAGAGGAAATGAAGAAGAAGAGGGAAATGGATGAACTTAGGAGCTACTCATCACTAATGAAAGTTGAAAATATGTCTTCAAATCAGGATGGCAATGATTCAGATGAATTCATGTGAGAGAAGAAAAGGAACTTTGAAAGATGTGAACGTAGAGACGGTTGCAGACCTTTTGATTTCATCTATGTTCTGAATTACACAAACCAACCAAAATTCTACCATCGTCCTGCACAGATATTATTAATTTTGGAGTTTTAAAAAAACTTTCTTTTTTTGTTGACAAAAAACGATCATCTATATATAAAATAGTTGAACTTGACAGCATATAACTTAAGGAAAGCTAAAGTATTTTTGCCAGAACATATCTGGGTACTTTGTGAAAGCTGGCTGCCCTGTTCTTGAGACAGACTTCAGAACGAACTCTCTGTTTTTCTGTTGCTGCAAAGCAGATGTCTTGAAACGCTTCTCATATTCTTAAAATATCTTCACTTCTGTTAAGAATGTGTTGGTGGGCAGTGTATTCGAATATTTTCCCGTCCCTGATTTTCTGGCTAGAAAAAAAGGC
>NW_007166579.1:0-893 GCF_000164805.1 Carlito syrichta
AGTTGTCTAACTAGTTATGTCAGATATTTGAGTCAGCTGGCTAGCCAGCTGGCTAGCTGGATAAGTCAGCTAGTTAATTCAAGTGGTAAGCCAACTAGCTAGCGAGGTATCTCGCTAGTTAAGTCAGCTAGCTAGCCAGCTGGATGGCTGGTTAAGTCAGCTAGTTATGTCAGCTGGCTAGCAACCTGGCTAGGTAGGTAGCTAGCTGATTAAGTCAGCTGGCTAGCCGGCTGGCTAGCTAGTAAAGTCAGCAAGTTAAGTGAGCTACTGAGCCAACTTGCTAGCTATGTGACTAGCTAGTTAAACTAGCTGGCTATCCCAATGGCTATCTAGTTATGTCAGCTAGTTAGGTCAGCTGGCTAGCCAGGTGGCTGGCAAGTCAAGATGGCTGGTCAGCTGGCTGGTCTGGTAGGTGGCCAGATAATGAAGCTGGCTGGCTAGGCAGCTGACCAACAGGGTGGCTGGTTGCTTAAGCTGGCTTTCTATCCCACTGTCCAGCCAGACGGTGGGCTATTTAAGAGAGCTGGTTAGCCAGCTAGTCATCTTGCTAGCCAGCTAGATGGCTGCCTAGCCAGCTAGCCAGTTGGGTAGCTAGCTAGTGAAGTGAGCTGGCTAGCCATCTAGCCAACCAGGTAGCAAGCTAAGTAAGTCAGCTGGCTTGCCAGCTGGCTAGCTGGTTTAGTCATCTAAGTCAGCTGGCTAGCCACTTGGCTGGGTAGGTAGCTAGCTAATTAAGTCAACTGGTTAGCTGTATGACTAGCTAGTTAAGTCAGGCAGTTGAGTGAGCTGGCTAGCCAGCTGGCCAGCTATGTAGCTAGCTAGTTAAGACAGCGGGCTAGAAGAATGGCTATCTAGTTCAGTCAGCTAGTTAAGTCAGCTGGTTAGCCAGCTGC
>NW_007166580.1:0-716 GCF_000164805.1 Carlito syrichta
CGTCAGCTGGTTAGCTGTATGACTAGCTAGTTAAGTCAGGCAGTTGAGTGAGCTGGCTAGCCAGCTGGCTAGCTATGTGGCTAGCTATTTAAGACAGCTGGCTAGAAGAATTGCTATCTAGTTCAGTCAGCTAGTTAAGTCAGCTGGTTAGCCAGCTGCCTAGATAGGTGGCTAGCAAGTTAATCTGGCTTCTTAGTAGACTGGTCAGTTAGGTGGCCAGCTTTTAATCCTGTTAGCTTGCCGGCTGAATAGCAGGGTGGCTGGCTAGTTAAGCCGACTGGATGTCCCATTCTCCATAAAGGCAGGTGACTTTTTATCCCAGCTTATTAGCCAGGTGGCAAGTCCTCTAGCTGGCTAGCCGGCAGCCTAGCTAGCTACCCAGCCAGGTAAGTAGCTAGTTAAGTTAGCTTGCTAGCCTTATATACTACCAGGTAGCTGGCACGTTAAGTCAGCTGGCTAGCCAGCTAGACAGCCACCACTCTAGTCAGTTAGATACATCAGCTAGCTAGCCAGCTAGCTACTTAAGTCTTCTATTAAGTCAGCTAACTATCCAGCTAACCAGTTAAGTCAGCTAGCTTGTCAGGTTGCTAGTCAGGTAGCTAGTTAAGTCAGCTAGCTAGACAGCTAGATAGTCAGCTAGATAGTTAAGTCAGTTAGCCAGCAGCCAGATAGCTGTCAAGTTAGGTTACAACCTAGAGAGTTAGTTAGCTTGTTTC
>NW_007166581.1:0-847 GCF_000164805.1 Carlito syrichta
CTCCCTGCCCCATACATGCATTCTCTCTGATGAAATTCCAACCTGTGGGAAGAGGAGATTCTTGAAGTAGCATTACAGGTACCAAAAATGCCTGAAGGAAAGTAACTTGAGAGCCTTTCAAAGAATGGCATGGCTTAGAGTTATTTGCTCTTGTTTTGGGAAACAGGAAGAAACGGTGTTGTTTCACATTTTAGGAACTAAGGTTTAAGGTCACAGTCTGAGACATGGCACTTTCCATTCTCACCAAGTCTGATAAATTTCTGCTGCTAGTATGGATTCCTCAGGGTGGCAGATGGGTACAGGGGACTCAGAGGCTTGACTGGAGTTCTTCTGAGGGCAGCACCGACTCCTTGTAAACACCCATCATCAAGTAAGTCTCCTAATAGACAACTGACCTGACTTTGGGGAAAATAACACTGAAAACAACGTGGAGTAAGTTTTAAGGTGAACTTGACTTACTTGGCAGTCAGAAGATATCAATTTCCAAGGGAACTTTGGTACATGCGTGTGTATTACAGAAGACAATCTCTGGTGTGCAGACCCCACCCTCCCAACATCAGACTACTCACATCTCAGTTTCTGTTTGAATAGGACAGTCACATTCTCAAAGACTTAAAATATAATCCTCAGACATGCCTGATTTTTAACTGTAATGTCCTCATAACAGAAGTTCTTATCAGAGATCTACATGGTACTTGGCAAACAAGACGGTCTACTTGCTAAATAATACATTAGGTAAGTAAATTCAAGTGAGATTACTCTAATTAAATATACACTGCTATTGAAACATAATTTCTATATGGTCTAGTTAAAGAACAATCTCTTGTTCCTGACAAAAAGAAAGTTT
>NW_007166582.1:0-802 GCF_000164805.1 Carlito syrichta
CAAGCCACGCCCAGCCCCCTCTAATGGCGTTAGGTGCCACAGGTACGACAACACGGATGGGCGCGAAATCCCCGCAGGCTTTGATCCCCTAGTCTACACACACTGAGAGCTGACAGTCGCTGCGTGGCCGCCCCTCTTTCATTTGTCAGACAGAGTCTGTGGGAGCACCCGGGCAGGCAGCTACACCTTTACATCGCCTTGCTCGGGGATGGCATTAATTATGGACGGGTGAAATGCAAGCACAAACTATTTAAAAACTGAATGATGGAGGCCTACAGGAACATGGCAGAAAAACAAATACATACAAGTGCCGCTGGCACAGCGATTGTACCTCTGCCCCTGAGCAATCATCTGATGATATCAAATTATGAGCCCTGGAAGTCCTCGCGCCACTGCCTTGGTTCACATTGGAGGCATAATGAAAATTTTTTGGTTAATTAAAGGGAGGTTTATAAAATACTTAGGTTGTGCACACGCATGCGATTCGCGTCCTTCCACACTGGGGGCAATTCGCGTCCTTCCACACTGGGGACGGCATCCTCAAGGCACTCCAGGCCTGGATACCATGGCCTGTTCCTCTGCTCAGTATCCGAGGGAGGATCCGCTCTGCCTGCAGTGCTCAGGTTAGCGCCGTCACCAGGCAGCCCAGGCGCTCACTCTGGCCCTTCTGTGCTTCTGGACCTTTCCTTCAGGGTTTTCCCTGGATTCGCTCCAGGCATGTCCTCCCGCCACCTGCCTCAGCTTGTCCTGCCTGCAGCGCCATGCTCACTGCAGTCCCTGCAGCCCCATGCCCTCGGGGCGA
>NW_007166583.1:0-983 GCF_000164805.1 Carlito syrichta
GGAGCACCCGGGCAGGCAGCTACAACTTACATCGCCTTGCTCGGGGATGGCATTAATTATGGACGGGTGAAATGCAAGCACAAACTATTTAAAAACTGAATGATGGAGGCCTACAGGAACATGGCAGAAAAACAAATACATACAAGTGCCGCTGGCACAGTGATTGTACCTCTGCCCCTGAGCAATCATCTGATGATATCAAATTATGAGCCCTGGAAGTCCTCGCGCCACTGCCTTGGTTCACATTGGAGGCATAATGAAAATTTTTTGGTTAATTAAAGGGAGGTTTATAAAATACTTAGGTTGTGCACACGCATGTGATTCGCGTCCTTCCACACTGGGGGCAATTCGTGTCCTTCCACACTGGGGACGGCATCCTCAAGGCACTCCAGGCCTGGATACCATGGCCTGTTCCTCTGCTCAGTATCCGAGGGAGGATCCGCTCTGCCTGCAGTGCTCAGGTTAGCGCCGTCACCAGGCAGCCCAGGCGCTCACTCTGGCCCTTCTGTGCTTCTGGACCTTTCCTTCAGGGTTTTCCCTGGAGTCATTCCAGGCATGTCCTCCCGCCACCTGCCTCAGCTTGTCCTGCCTGCAGCGCCAATCTCACTGCAGTCCCTGCAGCCCCATGCCCTCGGGGCACTTAAGGTGCACTATTCTAACCTGAGGTCAATGCGGGGGATGCCTGGCCCTGCTTGGCACGATGGTGCAGGCTGGGCACCCAGGAGCTGGGGCCTTGGGAGCAGTGGGGTCGCCACAGATAGACCCCCCCAATGTCTTAACCTGAAACCCAAGGCACCAAGGTAGCAATTGTGCATGACCCCGCGGGGCTCGGCCACTGGCAACTGCCTGACACACGTTAAACTGTCGTAAAAAGGGAGTGGCTTCCCAGGTCTTGGTGGAAAAAAGTGAAAGCTTCTCCTGAGTGCTTAACGATGCAGGTAAACCAGGGCCCGCCTTGGAGGCGGAGGCAGACTGGGGTGGTT
>NW_007166584.1:0-913 GCF_000164805.1 Carlito syrichta
CCAGGCATGTCCTCCCGCCACTGCCTCAGCTTGTCCTGCCTGCAGCACCATGCTCACTGCAGTCCCTGCAGCCCCATGCCCTCAGGGCACTTAAGGTGCACTATTCTAACCTGGGGGTCAATGGGGGGATGCCTGGCCCTGCTTGGCACGATGGTGCAGGCTGGGCACCCAGGAGCTGGGGCCTTGGGAGCAGTGGGGTCGCCACAGATAGACCCCCCCAATGTCTTAACCTGAAACCCAAGGCACCAGGGTAGCAATTGTGCACGACCCCGCGGGGCTCGGCCACTGGGAACTGCCTGACACACGTAAAACTGTCGTAAAGAGGGAGTGGTTTCCCAGGTCTTGGTGGAGAAAAGTGAAAGCTTCTCATGAGTGCTTAACGATGCAGGTAAACCAGGGCCCGCCTTGGGGCGGAGGCAGACTGGGGTGGTCGGCCTGTAACAGTCAGGCCCTCCACCTCCCTGCCTGGCATCCCTGCCATCTGGGCAATGGAGAAAGGTCATTTTGAAAGGTTGGCGACCAGGCCCGTTGCATCCTGGTGGTGAGTCTGTGCACCCAGTGCTGGGAAAATGGCGTCCCCAAGGAATTTCTTCCTCTTCACTGGGGACCTCAAGATGTCAGAGCTTCAAAACTAGAGAATTATTTTGGAAGAAATGAAACTGTACACTGTTGAATTTGTTTGATCTTGCCCTTATGTAAATATGCCCCAGGGATAGGAGGTGGGAGGGTAAGAGACTAACCCAGAGATTGAAGAGAGAATAAAGAAACTGTCTTTTTCAGTCATAACAAGTTCCTCCCATTTAGAGAACTGCCAAATCATAACAAATTTTCCATAAAGTCTTAAAACCAGTTTAAAATCAACTTGGCTCAAAGACTGGCAGTTCACGGATGCACCTCCTCTGTCGCCCACACG
>NW_007166585.1:0-576 GCF_000164805.1 Carlito syrichta
CATCATTGTCACTAATTATAGATGTCTTGGTGTCTGTCCTCAGGCTTGAAAATGGGAATCTCCCTGATTCTGTGGGACTTCAGGCCCCCAGAGAGGGAAGCAGAAGGTGGAGATCTGTGGGCAAGCCTGGGCAGTGGTGGTCACTCCTCCACACTACCCCTGGGGGTCTCAGGATAGAGTAGAGGACCCTCCAGTGGCCTCTGGGTTGTATAGGTCTGGGGAAGTGGAAGGGCTGGGTCAGGAAGGGGTCTCAGCAGGAGTGGAGAGAGGAAGCAGAAGCAGGGCAGGACTCCTTTCCCGTGCTGGAGGTTGGGGACAAACTGGCCCAGGGTGGCCCGGGAGCCAGGGCAGGCCTGGGGATCCCAGTGGCTTAGCGTGGCTTAGTGGGACTCCTCTTCCTGGCTGCTGTCCCCACTCCTGTGTACTCTTCAACTTTTCACTTAGTCTGGAAGTCTTGGTTTTCTCTCTTTCTGGCAGAGCTGAGGTAATTGTATTCAAGTTTTCCAGAGGGAATCCTGTAAAGCCATATTTTGTGAATCAAAATAATCCAAACAATGGGATCACATGGGTTGAGGA
>NW_007166586.1:0-353 GCF_000164805.1 Carlito syrichta
GCGGTGGCCGGGAGCGGCCACTGCACTCCAGTCTGGGCAACAGAGTGAGACTCCAACTCAAAAAAAAATAAAATAAAATAAAAATAAAAATAAAAATACAGAACTCGGCTGGGCTCAGTGGCTCAGCCTGTAATTCCAGCACTTTGGGAGGCCAAGGTGAGTGGATTGCCTGAGCCTGCAGGTCTGAGACCCGCCTGGGCAACTTGGCGAGACCTCATCTCTACAATAAATCAAAAACTAGCCAGGTGTGGTAGCGGATGCCTGTAGTTCCAGCTACTTGGAAGGTTGAGGTGGAAGGATCGCCAGAGCCCAGCAGGTCAAGGCTACAGTGGCCGGAAGCGGCCACTGCACTC
>NW_007166587.1:0-2593 GCF_000164805.1 Carlito syrichta
AAGGATCGCCAGAGCCCGGCAGGTCGAGGCTGCAGTGGCCGGAAGCGGCCACTGCACTCCAGTCTGGGTGATAGAGTGATAGTCCAACTCAAAAAAACAAATTGTAACTATTCTTAATAATAAATAAATAATGTCTTAGTTCATTTGCATTGCTATGAAGGAGCATCTGAGACTGGATAACTTATAGAGAAAAGAGGTGTGTTTAGCTCACAATTTCTGCAAGCTGTATTAGGAGCATAGTGCCGGCATCCATATCTGGTGAGATCTCTGGAAGCTCCCAGTCATGGGGGAGGGAAGGGGTGGATATGTGCAGAGGTCACACTGAGAGACGGGAAGCTAGAGGGGGACAGGTTCCAGGATCATTTTAAAAACCAGTTCTTCCTCAAAGGAACACAATGGGAACTCAGTCATTACCACAAGAACAACACCAAGCCGTCCAAGGGGGACCAGCCTCCATGACCCAGCCACCTCAGCCCCCGGCCCTTCCCAGATGCTGGGGACCGCATTTCAACATGGGACTTGTAATTCTGATAATAATTAAAAGAGTTTGGAAATGAAAGCCTGTCTATGTAGCCGCATATCTGCAACCCTGGAAAACTCGTATTTCTGACACTGGTACTTTCCTGAGGAACATTCGGTGGGTGGCAAGATGGTGTCATAGGACAATGAAGGGGGTGCCTGTGATGGGGGTGTGACCTCTCCCGCACCATCTCCCCAGTCTCTGAGCCTCTGTTACCACTTAAACAGCCAGTGACGCTGTCCCATCTCATTGTTAAAGAATATTTTTTTGAGTTGAGAATCTTACTCTGTTGCCCAGGCTGAAATGTGTTGGTACGATCACAGCTCACCACAGCCTCAACATCCTGAGCGTGGGCAATCCTCCCACCTCAGCCTCCTGTGTTAGAATAATTTGATACACAAAAACTCAGGGGCCCAGTGAGTTGCAGAGTGGGTCCCCAAGGCACAGGAGCTCAAGCTGAGGGGAGCCCAGACCACTTAGATAATAACAGGGCAGTAGGCAGGGCAACTGGTGATAGCAGGGCTCAGAATTGGACAGTGGTTTGCAAATGACTCGAGCCTGAAGACCCTGGGAATCAGAACTGCCCAGCTGCCAACCTGGGCACCCCACACTCGGCCTGATCCTCCAGTCCCTAGAGAGAAGATAGTATATAGGCCCTGGACCTCCCCAAAAGTGACCTCCCATCTTAGGAGCCATGAGACCAGCCCCGACCCCAGTCAGGGAGAGAGGACTGAGTAGGTGGCCGCACCCTGTTTTCTTAAAGTACAGCAAATCCTGATCTAAACCCCATTTTTCACTACTGGATACACTGCTTTCTAAAGAGAGGAAAGTTAAATTGCCTCCAACAAAATAATTACCTTGTTATGCATTGCAATGGGCCTGGGGGTGGATTCTTGCAAGAATTAGTCAGCTTCCAGAGAGGCTGTGGGCTGTATCTCGCCCAAAAATGTCAAATCATTCACCATTTGCGATTTTTTTCTCTTGACGTTTATGTCATCTGCTCCGTCCAGAATTAATTGCCTTAACTCTGACCACGGGAAGTGCAGAGGAAGGTTTTCTGAAAACTGAGAAACTTACCAAGTGACTCTATGTACTTCCTAGATAGTGGCAGAGACCAGATTCATTGCTTTACCGGGCTCGGTGGCTCAGCCTGTAATCCCGCGCCTTTGGGAGGCTGAGGTGAGTGGATTGCCTGATCCTGCAGGTTCGAGCCCCACCTGGGCAGGCGAGACTTCATCTCTACAATAAATCAAAAAATTAGCCAGGCGTGGTTGGGCGTGCCTGTAATTCTGGCTACTCAGAAGGCTGAGGCGAAGGGATCGCCGGAGCCCAGCAGGTCGAGGCTGCGGTGGCCAGGAGCGGCCACTGCACTCCAGCCTGGGTGACAGAGTGACAGAGTGAGACCCCAACTCAAAAAAAAAAAAAAAGAAAGAAACCACTCAGACATTCTACTGCAATACAAATAGCAGCCTATTCCATTCCCTGGGCAAATCTCCTTCACATGCAGACAAGGACAACCCAACCATTTATGGTTTAGCATAATAATCTCTAGTAAACTTTTAGGTTCCTTGTCAACCCTTTGGCTGGCCAGAGTCACAGGAATTTGTGAGTTGCAAATGTCTGAGTTTGTGAATTGCAAATGTCTAACAAGTCTCTTGCAGGAATCCTCCCGCCCCAGGGTTAACCTAATCAGTTCTTTGTGACCTATCTGACAAGAATAAACCCCACCATGGCAGTAATCATGTGACTAACCCACCCATCTGCCTGCTGTCCATCACCTGATGTCAATACCTGTGCTTGCCTGCACCTTTGTGCTGATGTGGAAGTAGACCACCACCCAATCACCTTAATGATCTTCCCCCATCTAGGGGAATGGTCAAAAGGACTCAACCACAAGCAACCAGTGACCACTGCCTTGCTAGACTCTGGGGTAGACATGTGCTCTTTGAGCTATGACTGTTGCCATGCTTCCTGTCTTTGGCCCCCTCCTCCTCCTGGGGAGGTGAATCTTCTCTCTTTCTTCTCTTTCTCTACTTTTTTTATTTTTATTTTGTTGTTGTTGGGTTTTTTTTT
>NW_007166588.1:0-10147 GCF_000164805.1 Carlito syrichta
AAGTAGAATATAGATATGTATATATTATACATATGTGTATAATATATACATATACATATATATAATTATTAGCTTTTAATTAAGCTGATTTTAACCATAGAGCTGTTTTTTTTAATTCTTTCAAATATTTTTTAATTAGGTTTTAGCCAGGACAAATGGCTAATATTTCTGGCTTTTGAGCCTTTTTTTTTTTTTTAACTAAAAATATCCTCTCACCCAGTTCACAAGGTCCAGAACCACTCCAATGACAGGTCAAAAAAGGAAAAGTTTTATTAGCTGCAAAAGGAATAAAACCCCCATCTTTCCAACCACATTTTCTATGGTCTCAGTTTTTCAGCTGACTATACGCACATACCCAATTGTCCCATCTACCTCCTCATACAGATGACAGGTAATCAAAAGGTGTCCATGAAATGGGCAGTAATCAGTAACTAATGAATATTCCCCCAAATCACAGATATCAAATTAAAAGCCATCGTGCATGCCTCATGGAATAGCATCTTAACTGCATCTACATATCAACAAACCTAGAGTCTTCCATCCTTTGTCTCAGCAAAACATCAGGAACATTATGTTCCTGATAAAAGAAAATGAATGGGAATCATACTTTAGCTCCTGATTAGAACTACATATTACCAATCAAGAAATCTTTGTACCCAACTATGACCTGAAACACTCCCTCCACCCCCCTTGAAAATCTCTCTCCTTCTCTGGCACAACCAATGAGAACTTCACATGTATTGATTTGTCACTGTTGTAACTTTTGCCACCCTAAAACTCCATATAACCTAGCCATCTTTCAAACACGATGGGCACATGTTCTCAGAACTTCTTGGAACATATGCCACAGGTCTAAGTCCTCATATTTGGTTCAGAATAAACCATCTTAAAATATTTTACAGAGTTTGGCATATTTCATCAAGAAATTGGTGCCCAAAGATGTGGGGTCTCACAGAAGAGTTCAGGAATGCTGACGGAGTCACTTGAACCTGGAGCTACGTACTAGCAGGAGTCCATTGCAGCCCCATCAATTTCATGCTTCTTTTCAGGTGGTCCTAGTAAGTTTCTACTGAGCCTCCAACCTCTCGCTTTAGGTTGGTAGTCCCTGGTTTCCTCTGAGCTGGTTTTCACTTCCTAGGAAATAGTTTTGAATCCAAAGATTTGGTTCTGATGTGCATTCTAAAGGTCCCTATTCATTGTCTTTCTCCCTCCACCAAAGGGGAAAAAAAATTGTATTGGTTTGTCTGAGCATTTGCATGAGGAACCGAACTGTCATTTTCACAGGTAAATGAGAGACTGACTTACTCAGCTCTGAAGAGAAAGAGCATTTTGCTCCTTTTAGCTGAAAGGTGCCCCTAGGTGACTGGGGGGCACAGTGGGAGTGTCTGGGGGTTGACCCCCTGTGAGTTGCAGCGGCCCTCCTGGGGATCCCCCAATAAAATGAATTTATAGAAGACTTGTTCAGGAAATGCAGACAAGAGCTGATCACTCATGTTTCAAGTACACTTGGAGGTAACAGACCTTCTAAGAGAAAACTGCAATATGTGAGAGGGTGAAAACAATTCAGTGTTGAAACACTATGGAGCTCCACCCACAAGCAGCACACTCCAATCCACAATACAAAACCCTAGGCCACAGTTCAGTTCCTCCCTTTAAAATAATGGGAAATAAGTCCTCCAAAAGAGAGAAAAGGCAAGGAGAACAACCCCCTTCTGGCACCCCAACTGGTTTTAAGTTTGATAATTATGACATTTCTACTTGCAAGTATTATGTAAATGATGAACTCTCATGAATGACAGCCTAGATCTAAGAGTTCCAAAATGGGGAACCTTCTATATACCCAAATTGATTTTCTTGTTTGCAAAACTGGAGAAATTAGGTTCCTCATCAAAGAAAATGAATGGGAATCATACTTTAGCTGGCACGGAAATGGTAAATTGCCTCCCTCCAGAAATTTAATATGAAAATATTCGAGACTGTCTCAGAATTAAAGACACTATCAGAAGCCACTTGTGATGTTAGGAAGGTACCAGAAATTGCTTCTCTTTCTGCCACTTCTAATTCTCTGCTTTCTGAACTTTCTTGTTTGAAGAATTTTCTTTTTCCTCCTCCTCCACCTATGTCCTCACCTCAAGCTGCAAAGAGACCAGAAATATTTGGGGAAGACAAAATAGTAGTTGCTTCTTTTAGGATAAAACCCACAGGGAGAGGGGATCCTAGCATATTGTATACACCCTGGATCAAATCAGAATTAAGGCCCCTGGCATCTGGATTTCCCAACCCAATTCAAGATCCCCTAAGGTTTGCTAAGGAATTCAAATTAAAGCTTAAGACCCATGATCCAGGGTTCTCGGATTTATATCAGCTAACTGAGTCACTGGTCCCCCAAAACAAAGTTGATGATTAGTTTTAAATATCAGATTGGAAGAAGCATATTTTGACAGGATACAGCTGGAAGAGAGAAATGCAGAGAGTTTTGCAATCACATTGGTGAGACCTGATACAGAGACCCTCTAATGTCTGTCTATATTCCCACAGTCCCTAGACAAGAACATGGCAAGGGTTCAAGTGCTCCTGTACATTCCTGAACAATATTCCTGAGAGTCCTCTTATCTCCTTTGCATTCCCAGTAAGTAGTTTCAGGAGGCCCTTGACTTCCCCATAGATTATGACCAATCAACTGAAAGATGCAAATCCCCATTTACTCCCTTTTTCTGAGCAGTCATAAGTTTGAATAATATAGTATCAATGTAATTATAAGTCTTGTGATTTGTATAACTTTTGTATCAATATAATCATAGGTTTTGTGATTTGTATAACTTTTGTGAAATGCATGTCTTAGGGCTTGTAAACTACCTTTACTCTATGGCGAATTTGATTAACACTTCTACCAGGCCCTACCGATAAAAGCTATGAGATACCTGATACCTGACATCAGGAAGTCTAGACTGAAAGTGTCACTATCGATGAATGCAGCAGTTCTACACAGTGCTCTGCTGATCATGTGGCTTCTGTATAGGTACTACCACTCTGGAGTTAACAAAAGTGAACTGTAAAAGCCTGGAGGGAGAGCAGAATCATTTTAGAAAGACCTCAAGTCCAGCTCTGCTGCCTGATTCAAACTCAGAAATAAACTTCTTTCCACCAGTTCCCTGCCCTTTTGAATTATCAGTTTCAAAGCAGAGCAGCCAAGTGTGATGGAGACCGTAACATTACTATAGCTATTCCCCAAGTGCATAGGTTGGGCAAAGGTGCAGCAATGTAAAATACACCCAAATGAAACACTTCCCAATGCCTACACCAGATTTGAAACAACATATAACTAACATTCAGGGAAACCTCTTGAAAACTTTGAGCATGGTAAACATAATTGAAAGTGCTCAACTCCAAGAAGTAAAGTCAGCCCAAATGAATGAGTTAATAGCTTTAACTAGAGATGCCAATTAACTGAAAGGAAAGTGGAAAATATATACGCTGAAAGCTGATATACTTTTGAAGCAGCCCATGTTTTTGGCATGCTATGGAAACAGAGGGGATTTCTCATCTCATCTTGATAATCCATACAAAATGGGCACCATGTTTTGGAGCTATTGGAAGCAATTCAAATGCCAAAGCAGCTTGCAATCATAAAATTCCCTGGGCACCCAAAATATAACACTGAGGAAGCCAAGGGAAATAATTTAGCTAATGCTTCAGCAAAGAATGCTACCCTGGGAAAGATGACCTGTCCTATAGGGGAGTGTACCCTCCATCCTGTCAATACCTTCACCAACATTCTTTTACAATACCAACAGACATTGTCTCCTCAATAAAAACAGATTTGGCAGCAAAAGGAAGGCATATTTGACCAAAGTAAATAAATATGACTAGGCCCTAATAGAAAACCCATAGTTCCCACAGGTGCACAACTACCAATCCTTCAATTTATTCATGAAGTAACCCAGTGGGCCCCTGAAAAGATGATGTCACGGGGAAAACAGTATTTCTGGAAACCATCTCCCACAATAGCTCAAAAGGTGTATTCTCAGTGTACTCTATGTCCAAAGTAAAACACTGACAAACCCTTCCATGACTCTCAGGGTCATTTTCCTTCACCAACAGGATTCTCTGAAGTATGGCAATTGGTTTTTATCCAGATGCCACTTTCTCAGAACTATAAATATATGCTGGGCTGATTTGAATGTTTTCCCATTGGGTGGAAGCATTTTCTTGTCGGAGGGCTACTGCTTTTATAGCAGACAAAATATTGTTAGAGTCATTCCAGTCTGGGGAATACCTTCCAGGCTACATAATGATAGTGGAACTCATTTTCTGAACAAATTATCCAATCCATTTGTAGAATCTGGTCCATAATAAAGCATTTCCATTGTGCCTGTCAACCTCAGTCCTTTGGGCAAGTAGATAAGGCAAAATAAAAATTTAATTAGCTAAGTTAATGGAGGCTTTTAACCATTCTTGACCAAAAGCCCTCCCACTAGTCTTGCTTAAGTACATTCCCACTGGAAAACATTATTTCTCACCTTATGAAATCATAATGCAGAGACACAAGAGACAATGAGGGATTATAGAAGCCAGCCCTGCTCAAGAAGTAACTGCTACATAATTGCCAATAACTTCTTAAGACTAATAAACAATGCAAATCTGGTAACAGAATCTTTACAGAGTGAGTTCCCAGAGATGAAGACTTCAAGGACCACAAATTAGAGGCAGGTGACTTTGTATACTGGAAAAGACATCAACTAAAAGAATTCCTAGAACCCTGCTGGAAAGGACTTTACCAAGTGCTCTTCACTAACTCTTGTGCTGCAATTTATTTTTAATTTTTCATTTTAAAGATGTGGGATACAGTTTAGGTTTAGGTATACAGATGTTCATTATGCAGGTACTGTTGTTGATGAAGTGTGCCCCCACCTTCCCCTGCAGATTCCCCTATGGCCAATCCTGCCTCCTCACCCCACCTCAGTATTATAGACTCCAAGTCCATCCAAGTTGCTGTGAGGTTCATAATTTTGTCCTTCTTTGTGATGTATATATTCTAATGTGTATAGGTACCACAGTTTTTTTTTATTCAGTCTTCTTTTGAAGGACAGCACCATTGGTTCCATGTTTTTGTCGTTGTGAACAATGCTGCAATAAACATATGTGTGCAGGTATTTTTTTATAGAGTGATTTGAGTTCCTCCGGGTATATTCCCAGGAGGGGAATTGCGGGGTTGTATAGAAGATCGATTTTTAGATCTTTTAGGAAATGCTGAACAGTTTTCCACAGAGGTTGCATTAGTTTACACTCCCACCAACAATGTAAAAGTGCTCCCTTTTCCCCGCATGCTCTTCAGCATTTGTTGCTTTTTGAGTTATTGATGAGCAGCATCCTGATTGCAGTGAGATGGTATTTCAGTGTGGCTTTAATGTACATTTCTTGGATGACTAGTGAAACTGAGCATTTTTTCATGTATCTGTTGACTACTTGTATGCCTTCTTTAGAGAAGTGTCTATTCATATTTTTTACTCATTTTGAAATGGGGCTGTTTACTTTTTTTCTTTGCAGCACGTTTGAGTTCCTTGTTTCTGTGACAGGTCAAAAAAGAGACTGATTGGGGACTTTTGACCCCAGAACTTTAAGGTAATACATTTGTGTGGTTTAAACCACTGAGTTTTTTATAGCAGCAGTGGGAAACTAATATGCTTAGTAATGCTTTTTAAATTTTGCAATAAGCCTTTCTGTCAACAACCAGCTTAAAAAAATTCATGTTTAATGAAAAATTAGATATCAGCTTTCTTCTCTCAAAATAGTCAATAATGAACAGATACCTTGTACAAAGTTTTGCCAGCATTTATTGTTCACCCTGGGTGTGCCATAGTGACATCATTTACCAGGCAATGTAGAAAACACCCATTGGCATCAACTTCAAAAATTTGCTGTAATTTTAAGAAAACTGAGTAGAAAGATGAGGCAACTGCATGAGGTCGATTTACATGTGACTGAGTAAAGTATGACTTTTCATTTAGATCAAATGCTATTTCTTTTAAATTCATTTCACTCATTTTCAATCCCAAGTTTTCTTATATATACATAAAAAGTAGAACAATATATGCTAACATGGTGACTTCATTGGTAGTACAGAAAATTTTGGGTTTTTTAAGTGGTCCTTTGACTGTATTTAGATTGAGTCAGTTGTAAATGTTCATTCAAAGTATTCAGTGAATGTAGAATCAAAACACTAAAGTGTTTAAACAAATTGAAGCTATTAGAAACAAAATTACATATAGGCAGATGTTAAAATTTATCTTCAGACCCTGCATTCTCAAAGTACAGGCACCAAAACTGAATGAGGCTCAGACATATTCTGTTGTCCAACTTGTAGGCGTTGAGACCATGGTAAATAATGTGAAAATACTCCCCATGGAAAGTAGATTGGCCATTTGAGCTAATAAAACCCCATGGCATCCTATTTCCCTCTCAGATTGGGAAAATAGAAAAGGAGAATAGCTATGCCCTTAAACCATTTGGAATCTTGATTTCTCTCAAATTTGGCCCCTAGAATCCACTCCCACAGGAGGACAAAACATTTGGCATATAGAAAAGAGTCATTTCTGTTTGAAAAGATAACAAAATGACACTATAGATTATATAGCTTCTCCTGTAACAAAACATCTTTTTCTGTCCCAAATACCAGCATATAGTGCAAGACAAAAGGGATGGAAAAAATAGATTTGTTAACTGTAAATAAATCCAACAACAATTTAGATATTGAAGATAAGACATGTCTCAAGTTTAATTTATATACACCACTGGAGACAAATTGGAGAGAGAAAAAGTTAAATTTGTTGGATTCTGAATGAGGGTCAGTCTTACAATCTTCAAATAAGATGTATTGTATGGTTCAATAACCCTTGGTAAGGAAGGCAAACACATTGTAAATCTAATTAAAGAATATAATGAGGTTTGCAGGGAATTTTTTGGCTCATTAGGATGTCGACTGCCCTCTGATTTCACCTATAACTCTGTTGGATACATAATCTTTACTATTTTTTTTACACTCATCACTATGGTATCATATATTTCTCTTGTAAGTGCTATGCCAGGCCCAGGGGAAAAAAAAAAAAAAGACAAAATTGAAGACCCAGATCATGATAGCTTGTATATTAGAGCTGATCTCATATATTATTTTCAGCCTGAACTCTAAGCCTGACTCCTTTTTTGCCTTTGAATAATTGACTATAAAGGCAAGTCAAACTATGTCCTTCCCCCAAATCCAACAGTATTGATTTTGAAGCTATTATCATCAAACAGATAATTCTAGAAATGAGTCTTCCATGTGCCATGGGACCTGAAAATGGTTATAGGGTTATAGGTTGTCTATACATTTTTTTGGTAACAAAAATTCCATGAGCATAAAGATAATGGCCTAGTAGGGAAAATATAATTTTAACCAATTGTCCTCATGAATGGATGTGGGGTCAGGAAATTGACTAAAGAGCCACTCGCATCTCTGGGCCCAATACATGTTGTATACCTTATATAGTTCACACTGCTCTGAGCTATTTACCTTGTTTTTTTCCTCTCCTACCAAATTTCTAACTGAAATTTTTAACTTTTCAAACCACTGATTAAAATCATGTTATATGAATATTTGAAAATGTTTTGCATTTTATGCTAAGATGCCCTGCTCAGTAAGATAAAAAGGAATCATTTACATAGTTAGTTTGCAGAATCAAGATTGTGAGACCATATTTCATTTTTGTATGCTTCTGGTTTTAATTGTACAATGGACTAAGGTCACTGTAGAAATCCAGATATGTTGAAAAGTCTTCTGAACAAAGATTAAACTGCAAGAGCACCATTCCTGGAAGTAAAGTTATAGAGCTCTCCCACATGCTAATGAGATTATA
Organism: Carlito syrichta; assembly: GCF_000164805.1. Classification (NCBI taxonomy): domain Eukaryota; kingdom Metazoa; phylum Chordata; class Mammalia; order Primates; family Tarsiidae; genus Carlito; species Carlito syrichta. The sequence goes on from NW_007166588.1 coordinate 7,893, forward strand.
ATGAGGTAAGTAACAAAGTGCTTGGTCCATTTAGAAAAGAGTAATTAGTTCTCTTTTGTGTGTGTGGTCTAGATGGTGCTACCTTTTTAAAGATGTAGACAAAGATTTGGGAGGCATTTGTGAGATGGACCAAGCGTGAGTTCACAAGGGAGAAACCCAATAGTTAGCAAAATAAAAGTATATTGAGACTGTGTGCATGAGAACCTCTTGGGTTCAATGCAAGTATATTATTTCTTCCACTTACTTGAAGGTAGTCATTTCAGATTCACTGAGCTAGATTTTTTTTGGGGGGGGTGTAGTCTTGTAACCACACTTTGTCTGCTGTTGATGCTACTACAAGAAAAGAAACTTAACCTGAGAAAGAACTGCAATTACTCTCTCAGTAGCCTGTTTAAAGTGTCTGGGAATTGTAGAAAGCTTTGCAGCCTGATGATTAGGATGCTTTCACCCTCTGCCAAAGAGGGTCAAGTCTTCTTTTTAAGGAGCGAGTGAAGGTAGAATAAAAAGTCAACAATGTAGAATTATAGTGAAAAACAGGAGGAAAAGAAATCTAGCATAAGTTTAGGAAAACTGAAAAATTATATCCAGACAATTGGGGCTTCTAAACTCCCTTTTCAGAAAATCAATAGCAACATCTAAGAAACACTATACTAAAAGCAATTCTGAAAGCATTTATAGAATCCTGCACCTTTCACTTGAGTGTTGTGATTTTAGGCCTTTGTCCATTGACACGGTGTATTGATTTCATCCTTATTGTCCATGAGGTGCTTTCGTTTTTTTAAGAGCACTACTATATTGTGAATGTCAAAGAATTCTGTGGTTTACATAGTTGATGAGTTAGGACTCAAAGTAAGACAGAAATAACCGTGAAGGGAAAGAGAGGTAAGTGAGTTGTTTGCCCTGAGTTCCATTCTTCTTTTAATAATGGCCATAATTGAAGTATTAGCCAACTTCTAGATAGAAACATCTATTTTTTAATTTTTATTTTATTTTATTGTTATCATCTCTTTAAAGAGATGCTATGTGAAAATAAAGATATAAAACCATGCTTCTGCATTTGAAGCTTTAATTCTTTCTAAAAGAGTAAGTTGAAATATATTTCTTTATTATGAGTCACTTGATTCTCTGCTTTAAATTAGTGAGTAAATGAAATCACAATTTTAGTTATAAGCAAAATTTTAATAAATTTGTCTGATAAATGCAAGTCTTATATAATAAATTATTTTATATCACTTCTTAGTGCATACAGTTTTTGTTGCTGTTGGTTTTTATTAGAACTTTTGTTTGATTTGAGACTTGAGCTTATTGAAACTGAAAGATTTTTCTGTAAAGGGATAGAGAGCAAAAATTTGAGGTTTTGCTAGTCCTAATTCTAGATATCACATTTACCCATCATTGCTCTTGTAGCATGAAATAAATTATAGACAGTATGCAAAAAAAAAAAAAAAATGAGTGTGGCCCTGTACCAGTGAAATATACATTATCTACTACTCTTTTACCTAAAGACAATGATTATTTAAATTCATATATTTTACAGATTTTCTTCTACACTAGTATATGACAGATAAAATCATATTGAGTATATATTTTTGCATTCTTTTTTTATATTCAATATTATCATTTTTATGTCAATAGTTTTGAAAAACCTCTGGCCAGGCTCAGTGGCTCAACCTGAAATACAAGCAAACGTGATTTGGGAGGCCAATGCGAGAGGATTGCCTGAGCCCACGGGCTTGAGATATCCTGGGCAACTTGGCGAGACCTCGTCTCTACAGAAAATAAAAAATTAGCCGGGCGTGGTAGCGCGCTCCTATAGCTCCAGCTACTGGAAGGCTGAGGTGGAAGGATCGCCGGAGCCCAGCAGGTCGAGGCTGCGGTGGCCGGGAGTGTGCCACTGCACTCCAGTCTGGGTGACAGAATGAGACTCCTACTCAAAAAAACCCTCAAAAAACAAAAAACCTCACCTCATTTTAGTTGTAAAAATATTAAAATTTGATAACTATAAACTAATTTTTGTAATCAACTCCTTTTATTGAATTTTTTATCCCAAATATTTGCCACACTTCAATTGTTACATGTTTTACATAGAATGCAGTCACTTTGAAATTTTATTTGTTAATTAGGTATATTTTTAGAAGTAGAAACACTACATCAAACAGTATTCACATACAAACATCTGGATATGGAATTTCTAAATTACTTTTTAAAAGCATAAGACATTCCATTTCAACACATACTCATCATTAACCATGATT
>NW_007166589.1:0-677 GCF_000164805.1 Carlito syrichta
AGGGTCGTTGACCCCGAGACCACTAGGATGCATTCGGGAGGTATTGACCCCATTTCCTCCCCCTTTCTACTCAGCACTAACCAGATTAAGCTCCAGTGAGCTCAAAACATAAAAACTCAGAGACCGGGACGAACACAAGCTCATTAGAAGCTCATTGCTCCCATTCTTCCACAAACTGCGGTTTTGGCTTTCACACAACTTACAATTCAAACTTGGGTCACATCTAAGAGCCTTAGTATTGGTCACAGGCTTCTGGGTCATGATCTTAGGATTTATTGAAGTTGAATAAGGTGTAAATTGTAGAATATAGTTTTAGAAGACAGCCATTTTGTTGAAAAGAATGCGGCTGGGTTACTTGCAGGTAGCCCACTGTGAACTTTGGACTGGGCCACATTCCAAACATTCTGGGATGGGCCACTTTCGTCTGTAAAGTAAATACTTAAGCTTCTACGGAATTGTTTAACATGGCATAAATCAATCAGCTTAGGACAAAAAAGGTTTATAGGATATGTCAGTCACAGATTAGGTTATCCTTTGTTATGGGAATTTAAGATTATCATATGAAAAGGGTTTAAAGGCAATCATTGATTAAGTTTTCATGGATTAAGGTTTCTGGTGGGTGGGGGACGCCCCTCCCAATCTGACTTTGTGTATAAAAGACCCGCTGTAATTCCCAA
>NW_007166590.1:0-7223 GCF_000164805.1 Carlito syrichta
GGAGACTGAGGTGGGAGGATCGCTTGAGCCAGGAGCTGGAGACTGCAGTGAGTTACGTTCGTACCACTGCACTCCAGGCTGGGCAGCACAGCCAAACCCGACCTTTCGAAATCAGTTTGAAGAAATCATTCCTATTGCTTGTACGCCAAAGACTAATATCAGGTCTCACCTAATGCCACAGCTATCTTCATGCAGCCAAGCCCCACAAGGATGTGTGAGTTCAACATGGCCCGGCTGAAAATCTCTGCTTTAGATGGACAAGCCCACGTCTTTGGAACCGCAGCGCATGACACGTCCACATGTCATGTTCAAGTCTCTCCTGGTCCTAATTGCACCCTCAGGTAACACCTACAACCTGTCAGAATTCATGAGGTCAAAGACGGTTCCACAAAGACAGTTGAGTCCCAAGTGTGAAGGTCCCTGCTGCCCTCAATTCTGTATTCACTGTGATATCTGTCTACTAGTTCGGGTAGAGTCTTTTGAACATTTAGTTGACTACACTCCAGGGGGACCCGGAAAATCCAGAATTACCTTTTGGAGTGTGGGTCCCCTGTAGTGCAGGCTAGCTAAGTGTTCTTGGAACCCATTAGCATCTGTGGACCAGCTAGCATGGTAGTGAGAGGCTGTGCACGGCTTCCGTGAAATTTTTTTGGAGATTCTTCTGGAGACTTCTTTTTTTCGAGATTCAATGCATTTGCCCATTTCATGATGGCTGACTGACGAGCGCACCAGCCCACACCGCACTGAGTGTTCAGCAGTGTTTGCCCCCAAACGGCGTGACCCCCATCCTGTCCTCCCCACTCACCTGATCTCGCCCTGACTGACATTCTTTGCTTTCTTCAGATGAAAAAAAAGTCCTCAAAGGGAAACGTGTTGCCAATGCGGAAGAGGCAAAACAGAACACAGCAGAAGCACGGAAAGGCATCAACATGGACGAGTTCAGAAAGCGTTTTGAGCCATGGACAAGGTGTCTCGACAGCTGTATTGCATCCAACGGAGAGTACTTTGGAAGTGACTGAAGTTTAAGCAAAAGAATAAATGCACAATTTTTTATTAAAAAATTGTGTTTTTTGGTCCCCTCTTGTATCTCTGGGTCGATGCTTCATTCAAGGCTCAGAAGACAGTTTAAGTTCTTGCATTTGTCTTTGGGTTATGCCTGAGAACAGCTTTGAAACTTTAAAAAAAATTTTAAATTGTTTATAATTATTTATTGATTTAGCCGGCCAATTCTCAAATGTCCTGCGAATTTCTTTTTTTTAAACCAGGTCTCACTTTTCACCCATGCTGGAGTGAAGTCCTGTAATCACAGCTCACCACAGCCTCCAGCTTCTGAGCTCCAGCAATCCTCCTCCCTCAGCCTCCCAACTAGATGGGATGACAGGTGCATACCACCATACGGAAATAACCTTTTTCTTCAGTTTCTGAAGAGAAGTCTTGCTATGTTGCCCAGGCTAATCTCCAACATCTAGCCTCAGGTGATATTCCCACCTCATCCTCCCAAAATGCTGGGACTACAGGCACACACCATTACATCTGGCTGATTTTCAAAAATTTTTTAGAGACAGGATCTTGCTATGTTGCCTAGGCTGGTCTCAAACTACTGGTCTCAAGTGATTCTGCCTCCTTGGCCTCTCAGAGTAGTGAAACTAGGGGTGTGAGCCACCTCGCCAGCTAAACTTAAGACCATTGACGTGTTCCATGATGACCAGTAGAATTTTCCATGAAAGTAGCCTGAAGTTCTACTCATGTAAAACTTATTTGTTTGCACTTTAGGGAGTAAAGTGTGGGACTCCAAATATTGGCTACCTAGTAAGGGAGGGAGTGAGGTCAACCCAGCACATAGCTGCCACGTCCATCCATGAGCACCCCAAGCAGGGCTGCGTTCCTCACAGGCAGATGTCCTATTCTACCCGGTAAGTCTTTCTTTACAACTCACCCGTGTGATCACACAGCTATGCGCTCCCTTCAGTACGTCTAACACCGATGTTGATGTTTGTGTCTCCAGCAGAGTGGAACAGAATGATCTCACCTTGCATGTGTTTAAAATTTTTGTATATGTTGGGCATGGTGGCTCATGCATGTCATCACAGCACTTTTGGAGGTCAAGGCAGGAGGATCACTTGTGCCCAGGAGTTTGAGACTAGCCTGGGTCACTTAGCTAAATCACACCGCTGCAAAAAAGTTAGAAAAGAAAAGAAAAAACTGAGTCCGGCATGGTGGTACACGCCTGTAGCCCCAGCTGCTTGGGAGGCCCAGGGGGGAGGATTGCCTGAGCCTGGCCGTCAGCCATAGTAGGTGGACTCTGCTGCAGGAGAAACCCACCTGAGCTGCCCCCACTCCAGTACTTAGGGCGGAGACAATCCCTCACCTCCCCACTGGAGGGTATCCTTTTGACCATATGAGAGGGGGAAGGGAGGACACGATCCCACCCACTTCCACCTCCCCCTCCTCCTCTCCTGATCTGGACACTGGGGAGATTGGGAATGAGGCCGAGCTCTGCAGGAGACAGTAGAGGGACTTACCGCTGAGCAACTGAGAGAAACAATGACAGAACCTGCCACAAGAGGGCAGTTTTTGGGTTTTGTTTGTTCTAAACTTTTTAACATTTTTCCTTTGTGTGTCAATGTGTATGTGAGAGTTGGTCTGCATCCCCCCCACCTTTTTTGTGTGTGTACTTGAATGATTGTTTGTCTCTCAGGGCTTTTTATTATTGCTCACTTCAGCCTACAGATAAATTTCAAAGGCTGGAAGACTTAGTATATCCGACCAAGAAGGACATGACTTAAAATTCCATTAACAGAGTTATTTTTGTGTTCCCCAAGGGTATTCTAGTCAGGAGGGTGATTCCATCAAACTCCAGCTTACCTGTTGATGGAGAGGATATCATCATGTTGGACAACATTCATAGAGTTCTTGATGGAACTGTCTCCACCTTAAAAGGAGTCTGGCTGACATGTTTTAATGAAGGCCCAGAGCTTCACTGTTGCTTTTAATCTTTAAGGATTGAGATTTCAACATAAAGATCAGGTGGAGGGAAAAGGAAGTTGAGATCTTGCTCTGAAGCAGGAGCATCAAATCAAAATCCATAACCTAATATGCCTAAGTTTTCAAATTAGAAAATTTTAAAGTCTTTGTCGAGGTGGCGTCTTGTGATGTTGTCCAGCCTGCTCTCAGGCTCCTGGCCCCAAGAGATCCTCCTACCTTAGCCCCCCGAGCGTCTGGGATTAAAGGCATGCACCAGTACACCCAGTTAATTATTTTTTTCTGTTGAGATGGGCTCTCACTATTTTGTCCAGACTGGTTTTGAGTTCCTGGGCTCAAGCAATTCTCCTGCCTCAGTCTCCCAAAGAGCTGGGACTACAGGCAGGTGCTACCAGGCCTGGGAAATTGTTTTTGATTTTTTTGGTAGAGATGCCGTCTCGCTATGATGCCTAGGCTGATCTTGAACTCCTGACCTCAAGGCCTCCTCCTACCTCAGCCTCCCAAATTACTGGTATTACAGGCGTGAGCCACCAAAACTAGGCCCTCAGTTTCAAAGTCTGTTTCTTTAAAACTATTTCCTATCCTAAACCTCAGGATTTGATTGCAATCTTAAGGAAAATTTGAATGTGCAACACCACTTATTCAACTGGCTAAATTTTGAGGTAGAAATGTGGTCTGAAATTACTGGTCAAATAAATGCCAGATCATGCAATAACCTAGCATTCTTTTACTTTTTTGTGTCATCAGTAGGAAGAGCTAGAAAATTATAATATTCCGGGCTAAAAGGATGCACAAAATCAGTGTGGATTTTAAAATAGATCCCAGAAGAGAAGAGCTGTTATGTTAAAGATTCTTAAAAACAAAAATACTGCCATGTGCAGTGGTGTATGACTGTAATCCCAGCCTTTAGGGAGGCCATGGCACGAGGATTGCTTGAGCCCAGGAGTTTGACAACAAGCTGAACAACTCAGAGAAACCACGTGGCTAGAACACAAAACCCCAAACATTAGCTAGGCTTGATTGCTCATCCTGGTAGTCCCAGCTCCTTGGAAGTCTGAGGTGGGAGGATTTCCTGAGCCCAGGAGGTTGAGGTTGCAGTGAGCCATGTTCAGGCCACGGCACATCAGCCTAGGTGAGAGAGTGAGACCCTGTATTAAAACAAAATTAAAAGAAAACTAGATATGCTTTTGCTGTTGTATAAAGTTTGTGTGCATTTGCTCTTGGTGAGCAGAGTACTAAAAACCTTTGAGTAAGTCTGTGACAGGTGACATTGAGATTTAGTGTCCTCGGCACTTCAATCTTTGTTTCACCACAAAAAGTAACACCTGTTCCTTTGTATTTATTTTCAGAAATTAGCAAGGGCATGTTCTTTTGTTTGCTTTCTTCTCACGTACTCACATCCCTCTCATTTCGACCGAGAAAATCCTTGGAAAAAATCGTATGTGCTTTAGGGGGAAACATGGAGGAGATGGATTGGATGCTGGGTAAGTGGTTTTTCCAGGGGAAAATGTATGGTCCTAATCCCCTCGAGGCAGAGAGAATAATCCTCATGGGGTAGGCGGAATAATGTCCCCAATGATATCCACGTCCTAATCCCATGTGGTAGACAGAATAATGTCCCCTATGATGTCCACATCCTAATCTCATATAGTAGACAGAAAAATTGTCCCCACACATGTCCAGATCCTAATCCCCATGTGGTAGACAGAATAATATCCTCAAAGATGTCCACATCCTGATCCCATTGGTAGAAAGAACAATGTCCCCAAAGATGTCCATGTCCTAATGCCATATCATAGACAGAATAATGGCCCCAAAGATGACTATGTCCTAATCCCATATGATAGACAGAATAACGTCCCCCAAAATGTCCACCTTCTAATCTCATGTGGTAGATAGTACAGTGTCCCCCAAATGTCCACATCCTAATCCCATGTGGTCGACCGAATATTGTGCCCCAAAGACATACACGACCCTACCCAGAATACTGTCCCCAAAGATGGTTACATCCTAATCCCAACTTGGTAGACAGAATAATGTCCCCAAAGATGTCCACGTCCTAATCCAATGTAGTAGACAGAATAATGTCCCCAAATATGTCCACATTCTGATCCCATGTGGTTGATGGAATAATGGCTCCAACAATGACTATGTCCTGATCTCAAGAGGTAGACAGAAATGAAAGGGTAGACTGAGAAATGTGGGCCCGTGCCGAGGGAAAAACGCAAAGAACTGCAAAGGAGAAAGAAGCAAAGTTTATTATCCAGTCTCCATAGACAGAAGGGGGCCAGTATTCATAGGCATGCATGGCCTCGAAGGCTGGAGAGATGGGTATATTTAAAGCTCTTGGAGAGGAGTTTGGGCTTAGGAGGAAGTTTACAGGTGCGCTTTTTGATGTAGATAACAGAAACCACATTTGTCTTGTGTCTTGACATCACCGGGCAATAGTATCTCATGACTCCAGGTAGTGGACTGGAGGCTGGTCACAGTAACAAAAAAGACTACATCAAGGCCCGAAGCACAGATGCCTAGAAGAGGAAGAATTAGGAGTGGACGGGCTTAAGGGGCTCAGGATAATTACCAGGTTTTTAACCTCAAGAGTGCTGATTCTGTCTTTGCTAATGATCAGCAGAACCGCGCAGCAAAGTGTGACAGGGCTAGAACGGGAGCTAAAATGGCTGCACTATTGCTAGAATTCTTTTCCCAAGTTCCTTTATTCAAAGTTTTGCGGGGTCCCTACCTTTCATTCTGTTGGGAGCCAGCCACGGAGGCCCACTGAGCGTTAGGGATCAGGAAGGGTCGTTGACCCCGAGACCACTAGGATGCATTCGGGAGGTATTGACCCCATTTCCTCCCCCTTTCTACTCAGCACTAACCAGATTAAGCTCCGGTGAGCTCAAAACATAAAAACTCAGAGACCGGGACGAACACAAGCTCATTAGAAGCTCATTGCTCCCATTCTTCCACAAACTGCGGTTTTGGCTTTCACACAACTTACAATTCAAACTCGGGTCACATCTAAGAGCCTTAGTATTGGTCACAGGCTTCTGGGTCATGATCTTAGGATTTGTTGAAGTTGAATAAGGTGTAAATTGTAGAATATAGTTTTAGAAGACAGCCATTTTGTTGAAAAGAATGCGGCTGGGTTACTTGCAGGTAGCCCACTGTGAACTTTGGACTGGGCTACATTCCAAACATTCTGGGATGGGCCACTTTCGTCTGTAAAGTAAATACTTAAGCTTCTATGGAATTGTTTAACATGGCATAAATCAAATCAGCTTAGGACAAAAAAGGTTTATAGGATATGTCAGTCACAGATTAGGTTATCCTTTGTTATGGGAATTTAAGATTATCATATGAAAAGGGTTTAAAGGCAATCATTGATTAAGTTTTCATGGATTAAGGTTTCTGGTGGGTGGGGGACGCCCCTCCCACATCTGACTTTGTGTATAAAAGACCCGCTGTAATTCCCAATGACACACATCGCTTCTGCACTAAACCCGAGTCCAGTCTCTTTCTTTCTCTCTTCTCTCTCTCTCTCTCTCTCCTCTTCCCCCCAGTCACCGACGCCGTCTCCACCTTTGGGGTACCCTGAACCCAGCTGGAGCTGGTCTCCGGCATCATCCCCTCCTCTTGCTCTTTCAAAAACATTCTTTTTTGCAACTAGGGAGCAGGAGCAAAGGTCACGTTTCTGGAACTGCTCCCTGCTGGGTAGGGGCATAGTGTTGTTCTCGCCTATTCCTGTCTGCTCAGTTTGAATTAAGAGAGGGTTGGAACCCAGGCAGGAACTCCCACGATTTGTTGACATGTATAAAGCCTGGAGCAAATGCACCAACTACCATAAGTTGACATCGAATGATATAAAGGGCAATAGCACTCAAGATGGTGCTGGAGAATGGAAAGTGCCCCCTTAAAGCAAATGTGTGTTTAGCTTCATTTCCTAGTGGTTCGCATAGCTAGAGGAGTTGGATCGTAAGTCTTCAATTTTAGTGCAGCAGATGCTGCCTGCTATTCCACCGAGGCCTTCTGCATTTGCAAGCCAGAAATTGATGCCATGTGACTGGCCGTGACATATTGCTCAAATTCTCCTTCTACCTGAAGTAGTTGGTTTAAGGCTCGAGAGGTATCTTTAGCGATATCAGGATCATGACATCGAAGGGCCTCTAAATCAGGAGAAATATAATTTCAAATGGCAATACCTGCTGCCAGAGAATCCACTACACGGGTCCATCTGGCTCTGA